>NW_024434445.1:0-3643 GCF_017639785.1 Mesocricetus auratus | reverse complement strand
ACAACCCACCAACTTCATGGGATTCTCTGTGATAGGACGTTGATTGGCAGCATGTGCAGCAGAAAAAGTGATGAATGAAAAATAAAAAAAAAAAAATATTGGATTATTACGTTCAATTTTGTATTACTCCATCAGCCAAAACAGCTTAATTCATCAACCAATAGAAGAAACATATAGTCACAGCATACAGAAGGACAGCCCCTATAATTCATTCAAACCACCACAGATGCTATTTAGGAATCTTTTAATGGGAAGTGATAAGAATTATGCCAAACTGAGAAGTTAAAAGGGAAGTAATTGTCTTGGCTAACTGAGAAATTCAAGCTGGATTGGTAGCATGTATCATAGAATTAGTCTCATCATGTTCCTGTACGTTGGCTCTGTGTTTCTCTGAGTTTATTCTCATATAGGCTCATGTCTCATAGTGTATAAGATGGCTGTCAGCTGTTCTGGCTTGCCACCATCCCTCTCAGTCACTGTGATAGACAAGCTCTGTTCATACAGGTTCTTTGGTTTTGGTGAACTAGCCTAGCAAGTAATGATTCGACCATGGGCTCATCTCAATTTTTATGACAAGAATCCTTGATCCTGGTCAGTCATGTGATCATATGCTACCTGGAAAACCAAGAAAGAACTCACCTCTGCTTAAGAACATGTGTACTGATCTCTCAGAAAATTATGATGTAGTTTCCCGAAAAAATGGGAAAGGAACTCTAGGTTGTCAAACTGCAAAGGAAAAGCCTATTGCTTCAGCTAATAAGGCTTTTATATAATCACAAGCTGCCACTTAAACAACCAAATAAAATATTTTAAAATATAGGAAAGTAAAGCTTCCCCTCATGCATCTAATGTCTTATTTGATGAGCAAATTCAAAAGTGATATTCAAAAGCTTTCCAAAATCAGAAAAACCAGGGGTGCTGTGGCCACTGTTTTCAGTGAGTCATCATTCACACTGTCAACCTGTGCGTGTGCATTGGTTTACTCTGTCTCCAAAATTGTCCCTCTATCTTTGCTTTTATTAGTGGAATTAGAGTTTTCTTATAATATATAGTTTTGCTTATAATTATCCTATTCCCATCTACTGATCTTGTTTGCTTTGCATTTGTATGTTTACCAGTAAATCTGAAAAATCACTAGCCATTACCTCTTCACTCTTCCCTCTCCTTCTGAAATTTTGTGTATTGCATTCATGTGTGGCCACTTATTATTTTCCAACCTTACTCAATTATTGTCAGTCCTTTCTTCTGTACTAGAATGAATACTTTCATCATCTTCAACTTAACTATTCTGCCATTTCTAATCTGTCACTTCTCCCTCCCCCCATGAAATCTTTATTTAGATATTGTACTTCTGAGTTCTAGTATTTTAATACAGTATTTATTTTTAGTGTTAGTTTTCTGCTGAGATTTGGCATGTATTCACTCATTTCTTTAAGTCTTCCATCGTGTTTGTGAGTGTGAATTTAAAGTGCTCGTCTGTGAATTCCAACATGTGGGTCATTCCAGGACTCCTTTCTAATGATGCTTTTTCACCTTTCTTTGTGGTCCATCTCCTGATGCCTTTTTTCTTTCTCTTACACCTTCTCCTCTTCCTCCTCTTCCTTCTTCCCTCATTGCTTCCCAAAAGCTGAACATTGGTTACTGCACATTTCTGTTGTGATCTACTGTTCCCATTGCATTTGTGTCAAATATATACAGACTGTTTTCCTTGATCCAAGTGCCCAATCACATTTCTTACAACTGTTTACAATGTTTTAGGATTACACCCAATTTTAAGGTTGTGTAAAGTGTATGAGGTGTGGATAGTTACATAAGTACTATGTCATTGTTCAAGGGAGTCAAGCATCTGAGGACTTTGTTATCTGCAAGGAATCCTAGGTCCAAGTCCTAGAAGATATAGAGGAATGACCATACATGCATGACATTTGATGTCAGCATATACTTCTCAAGTCTGATCTGTCCGTCACCAGACAAGTTCCTGCACTGCTCCATCTCCATGCAGCTCTAGTCCCTGAAAATTGCAACATCAGCATCGTAGAACTCCATTCTCTCCATGGCAGGAAGTGAGAGCTCCGTGCAGAGACCAAAGAGTAGCCATGGGATTTTCCTATTGTACTTCCACCTCCAAAGGCCATATTTTACTTAATTTATTTTTTAGTTGTATAGTTACTTTCAACAGTATTTGCTATTGTTACATGATCACAAACAAGTCAGATGCAGACATTATAAGTCAGCATCTCTCACTGGGAGAGGTGAGACTTAATAAACATTTCAGGATCTATGTACTCCCTCCCCCGTCCCCCGTGTGTGTGAGTTATTCTCTTCCTACAGAAATAGATGTTATTCTTTTTTGCCCAAATTAGTAAGATTTAGTAACCATGCAGCACCTTAACTTCTGCTGGGAAAGGAGTGTGTACATTATTAGCAGCAATCTCTTAGATCATGGTGTCCATGGTAAAAGTCTGAAAAATTATTTTTCTACATTTCAGCCCCTTCACTGTTTAGTGCAGGGATAGAAGGGAAACTTCTAAAGAGCTGTGTTCTAGGCCCAGTGTTCATGCTAGCAAACTGAAGTTTCTTTTAGCTTTGGCAGCTCTTATGATGACAAGAAGACAAATAGAGTGTTTGTCATCTTAAGGTAGAGTACAGTGAGTCTAGGATAACTTGAACATAGAGACTTTGAATTACACACACCCACACACACCCACATACACACACCCACATACACACACACACACACACACACACACACACACACACACACACGGGCAGGGGGAAGGGCATACGCAATGTAGTTTGGTGTGTTTGGAAATGAAAGTTTACTTTGAAGCAAAGCAAATGAATCTTCCATCTCAATTAAATGACCCAACTAAGGCATTATTATTGATTGGAAGTGAATTACTAGAAATCACCTATAGGAGCCACCATTTGGTCCAATTACAAATCCCATTGTTACATCATAAGAAGATGCAACTTAAATACAAACAATAAAGAAAACTATGTGATTTTCAAAAAAAATCCTTTTTGTATAAGGTTAGTAGAGAAGTGGGCTTTTCTCCACCTAAAGTCATCGATGTCTCTATCATTTCAACTTCAGTCTGGTCACCTAGGGTTCTCAGATTCATTCATCTTCTGTAGAAATAAGTCAGGCTCATTGGAGAAGCTCTCCTAAATTAATTCAACTTAAGTTTTGGCTATGTAAATCTCTGTATTCATTGTGGGGTTTCAAACAGTCTTGACCTCAGAAACTTTGAGTGAATGTAGGACTCTTGCTCCCACCGCAAATTCTAACTCACAGCCCTGGGCTCTACTGTCCCACCTAATCCATGTCAGGACCATTCCTTCCAATGTCTGCAGGATGAGTGATGTGGGTTCTTTTCTGGTTTCTTCAAATTTTCTCAATTTTTCCAGAACTGAAGAATACTTCCTATAAACATTAAACAACAATTTAACGCAAAAATTATTTGAGGCAAATTTCTCTAGAGGAATTCCAACTTTTCATTCATCTATTTTACCCTCTGAATAAAATCCCAGAATTGTTCAAATCTCTTGATCTGTCTCTCAGTTACATAGATTCTATTTGGAATTTACTTAACACATATTTGGTAACTGTGTTAAGATGTTATAAAGCACAGCAATACCA
>NW_024434444.1:0-4810 GCF_017639785.1 Mesocricetus auratus | reverse complement strand
ATCAAAATCCTGCACGATGACATCACAATTATACAGCTGTGATATCAATATACTGCACTATGACATCACAGTTATTGACTGTGACATCAACATAGTGCTCTATATACACAATTGTACACTGTGACATCACTATCTTGCACTTTGAAATCACAATTATACACTGTGTTATCAATATACTGCACTATGACATCACAATTATTGACTGTGACATAGCTATAGTGGTAAATGAACACAATTATATACTGTGACATCACTAGCTTGCACTGTGAGATCACAATTTTACACTGTGACATCAATATAATGGACTGTGAACTACAATTATTGACTGTGACACCAAAATACTGCACTATGACATCACATTTATTGACTGCGACATCACTATAGTGCTCTCTGAACACAATTATACATTGTTACATCACTATAGTGCAATATGACATCAAAATTATCCACCTTGACATCAATATACTGCATTATGACATCACAATTATTGACTGTGACAACACTATAGTGCTCAATGAACACAATTATACTTTGTGACAACATTATAGTGCAATATGACCTCACAATTATATGCTGTGACATCATTATAGTGCACTATTGCATCACAATTATACACTGTGATGTAAATATACTGCACTATGACAGAAAATTATTTACTCTGACATCAATAGAGTGCTTTATGTACAAAATTGTACACTGTGACATACATAAAATGGACTGTGACCTACAAATATTGACTTTGACACCACAATACTGTACTATGACATCATAATTATTGATTGTGACATCACTTTAATGTTCATAGAGCACTATAGTGATGTCACAGTCAATAACTTTGATGTCATAGTGCAATATATTGACAACACCGTGTATAATTTTGATGTCATAGTGCAGAATTTTGATGTCACAGTGTATAATTGTGTTCATTGAGAACTGTATTCATGTCACAGTCAATAAGTTGATGTCATACTGCAGTATATTGATAACACATTCTATAATTTTCATGGCACAGTGCAAAATAGTGATGTCACAGTGTATAATTGTGGTGTCATATTGCACAATATTGATGTCACAGTCAATAATTGTGATGTCATAGTGCAGGATTTTGATGTTCCAGTCAATAATTGTGATGTCAAAGTGCAGTATATTGGTGTCACGGTGTATAATTGTGATGTCATACTGCAATATAGTGATGTCACAAAGTATAATTGTATTCTTAGAGAACATATTGATGACACAGTCAATATTTGTGATGTCATAGTGCAGTATATTGATGTCACAGTGTATAACTGTGATGTCATAGTGCAGTATATTGATATCACAGTGTATAATTGTGATGTCATATTCCACTGTGTTTATGTCACAAAGTATAATTGAGTTCATAGAGAACTATATTGATGTCACAGTCAATAATTGTGATGTCATAGTACATTATTGTGGTGTCACAATCAATAATTGTAGGTCACAGTCCATTATATTGATGTCACAGGGTATAATTGTGATGTGAAGTAGCAGTATAGTGATGTCAAAGTCAATAATTGTGGTGTCATAGTGCTGGTTATTGATGTCACAGTGTATAGTTGTGAAGTCATAGTGCACTATAGTGATGTCACAGTGTAAAATTGTGAGGTCATATTGTGCTATAGTGTTGTCACAATGTATAATTGTGTTCATAAAGCACTATAGTGATGTCACAGTAAATAACTGTGATGTCATAATGCAGTATATTAATAACACAGTGTATAATTGTGATGTCATAGTGCAGGATATTGATGTCACAATGTATAATTGTGTTGTCATATTGCACTATAGTGATGTCACAATGTATAATTGTGTTCATAGAGAAATATAGTGATGTCACAGTCAATACTTGTGATGTCATAGTGCAGTACATTGATGTCACGGTGTAATATTATGATGTCATATTGCACTATAGTGATGTCACAAAGTATAACTGTGTTTACAGAGAACTATATTGATGTCACAGTCAATTATTTTGATGTCATAGTACAGTGTTTTGGTGTCAGAGTCAATAATATTAGGTCACAGTCAATTATATTAATGTCACAGTGTATAATTGTGATGTGTTATCGCACTATAGTGATGTCACAGTGTATAATGGTGCTCATAGAGCACTATAGCTATGTCACAGTCAAAAATTGTGATGTCATAAGGCATTATATTGATAACACAATGTATAATTGTCATGTCACAGTGCAAGATAGTGATGTCACAAGGTTTAATTGTGGTGACATATTGCACTATAATGATGTCACAGTGTATATTTTTGTACATAGAGCTCAATAGTTATGTCACAGTCAATAAATGTGATGTCATAGCGCAGGATATTGATGTCACAGTGTATAATTGTGAAGTCATATTGCACTATAGTGGAGTTACAGTGTATAATTCTGTACATACAGCACTATAATGATGTCACAGTCAATAATTATCATGTAATAACGCCGTATTTTGATGTCACAGTCAATAATTGTGATGTCATAATGCAGTATATTGATAACACTGTGTATAATTGTGATATTTCAGTGCAAGGTACTGATGTCACAGTTTTTAATTTTGATGTGATATTGCACTATAGTGAAGTCACAGTGTATAATTGTGTTCATAGAGCACTATACTGATGTATAATTGTGAGGTGATATTGCACTATAGTGATGTTACAATGTATAATTGTGTACATAGAGCACTATACTGATGTCACAGTCAATTATTGTGATGTCATAGTGCAGTATATTGATAACACAATGAGTAATTATGATGTCACACTGAAAGATTTTGATGTCATAATATAAAATTTTGTTGTCATATTGCACTATATTGATGTCACAGTGTATAATTGGCTTCACAGAGCAATATAGTGATGTCAGAGTCAATAATTGTGATTACCTAGTGCCATTTTGTGGTGTCAGAGTAAACAAGTGTGATGTCATAGTGCAGTATACTGATTACACAGTGCAAGTTAGTGATGTCACAGTGTATAATTATAATGTCATATCTCTCTATAGTGATGTCACAGTATAATTGTGTTCATAGAGCACTATAGTGATGTCACAATCAATAATAGTGATGTCATAGCACAGTATTTTTGTGTCACAGTCAATAAATGTAGGTCACAGTCGATTAGATTGATGTCACAGTGAATAATTTTGATGTCATATTGTACTATAGTGAACTCACAGTGTATAATTGTGATCATAAGCACTATATTGATGTCACAATGTATAATTTTATTCGCTGAGCCCTATAGTGAAATCACAGTTAATAACTGTGATGTCATAGTGCAGTATATTGAAAACACAGTGTGTAATTGTGATGTCATAATGCACTATAGTGATGTCACAGTGTATAATTGTGAGGTGATATTGCACTATAGTGATGTTACAATGTATAATTGTGTTCATAGAGCACTATAGTGATGCCACAGCCAATAATTGTGATGTCATAGTGCTGTATATTGAAAACACAGTGTATAATTGTGATGTCATATTGAACTGTTTTGATGTCACAAAGTGTCGTTGTGTACATAGTGAACCATATTGATGTCACAGTCAATAATTTGTGATGTCATAGTGCAGTATTTGGTGTCACATTGAATAATTGTAGGACACAGTCCATTATATTGATGTCACAGTGCATAATGGTGGTGTCATATTGCACTATAATGGTGTCACAGTGTATAATTTTGTACATAGAGCACTATATTGATGTCACAGTCAATAATTGTGATGTCATAGTGCAGTATATTGATGTCACGGTGTATAATTTTGATGTCTATTGCAGTATATTGATAACACAGTGTATAATTGTGGTGTCATATTGCACTATAATGACGTTACAGTGTATAATTTTGTACATAGAGCACTATAGTGATGTCACAGTCAATAATTGTGATGTCATAGTACAGTATATTGATAACAGAGTGTGTAATTGTGACGTCGCAATGCAAGATAGTGATGTCACAGTGTATATTTCTGTACATAGAGCACTATAGAGATGTCACAGTAATTAATTGTGAAGCCTAGTGCACTATAGAGATGTCACAAAATATAATTGTGTTCATAGAGAACTATATTGATGTCACAGTCAATAAGTGTGATGTCATAGTGATGTATATTGACAGCACAGTGTATAATTGTGCTGTCACAGTGCAAGATAGTGATGGCTCATTGTAAAATTGTGATGTCATATTGCACTATAGTAGTGTTACAGTGTATAATTCTGTGCATAGAGCACTATAATGATGTCCCAGTCATTAATTATGATGTTTTAACGCCGTATTTTGATGTCACAGTCAATAATTGAAATGTCATAATGCAGTATATTTATAACACAGTGTAAAATTGTAATATTTCAGTGCAAGGAACTGATGTCACATTGTATAATTTTGTTGCATATTGCACTATAGTGAACTCGAAGTGTATAATTTTGTTCATAGAGCACTATACTGATGTCACAGTCAATTATTGTGATGTCATAGTGCAGTATATTAATAGCACAGTGAGTAATTGTGATGTCACAGTGCAAGATTTTGATGTCATAATATAAAATTTTGATGTCATATTGCACTATAATGTTGTCACAGTGTATAATTTTGTACATAGAGCACTATAGTGATGTCATAGTCAATAATTGTGATTTCATAGTGCAGAATATTGATAACACAGTGTGTAATTGTGATGTCATATTGCACTATAGTGATGTCACAGTGTATAATTGGGTTCATAGAGCACTATTGTTATGTCAGAGTCAACAATTGTGATTTCATAGTGCCATTTTGTGGTGTTACAGT
>NW_024434443.1:0-4488 GCF_017639785.1 Mesocricetus auratus | reverse complement strand
TGCTCCCTTCATACCTCCCTCTCTCCCACTCTCTTGTATCTCTCTATGTTTCCCCTCTCTCTGTTTCCCACTCTCCATGCCTATGTATGCACACACACACATTCACACACACTAGCCTTATAACCTTGTGTGAGAAACTACCTGTGTAACTACTTGAAAACTACGGACACAACACTGTGTGAGAAACTACATGTCTACCATCTTGAAAACTAATGATACAACGCTGTGTTAGAATCTACACGTGTACCTTATTGATAACTAACCATACAACACTGTGTGAGATTCTATAAGTGTAAGTACTAAAAAACTACAGATACAACACTGTGTGAGAAACTGAATGCTGAATTTCTTGAAAACTAATGATATAACTCTGTGTGAGATTCTACACGTGTACCTTATTGAAAACTTACCTTAAACTGTGTGATAATCTACACGTGTGCCATATTGAAAACTAACCATACAATGCTGTGTGAGAATCTACACATGTAACTTCTTCAAAACTGGCCATATAAGATTTTGTGAGAAACTACATGTGTAACTTCTTGGAAACTATGGACACAAAACTGTGTGAGAAATTACATGCATAACTTCTTGAAAACTAACGAAACAACTCTGTGTCAGTATCTATAATTTATACTCTTTGAAAACCATCAAGACAACACTGTGTGAGGAACTACATGCATAACTGCTTGAAAATTAAGGATATAACTCTGTGTGTGATTCTACTCATGTACTTTATTGAAAACTAACGATACAACAAAATGTGAGAGTCTACACGTGTACCTTATGGAAAACTTACAATACAACGCTGTGTGAGACTCTACACTTTTACCTGGTTGAAAACTAAGGATACAACGCTGGGTGATTTTATACACATGTACCTTATTGAAAGCAAACAACACAATGCTGTGTGATAATCCACAAGTGTAACTTATTGAAAACAAACTATACAATGCTGTGTGACAATCTACTCGTGTACATTATTGATAACTAATGATACCTCACTGTGTGAGAATCTGTAAGTATAACTACATGAAAACTAGCAACACAACACTCTGTGAGAAACTAATGACACAACGCTGTGTGAGATTCTACACGTGTACCTTAGTGAAAAGTAACGACACAGCGCTGTGTGGGAATTTACAGGTGTAACTTGTTGAAAACAAACGATCCAACACTGTGTAAAAATCTACACGAGTAAATTATTGAAAACTAGCACTAAAATGCTCTATAATAATCTACTCGTGTACCTTATTGAAAACTAAGGACACAATGCTGTGTGAGAATCTACGGGTTAAACTTATTGAAAACAAATGATCCAACACTGTGTGAGAATCTACACGTGTAAATTATTGAAAACTAACGACACAACACTGTGTGCGATTCTACATGTGTAACATATTGAAAACTAATGCTACAACGCTGTGTGATAATCTACAAGTGTAACTTATTTAAAAGTAAATATACAACACTGTGTGTGAAAATACCTTTGTAACTTATGGAAAACTAACGATATAACACTGTGTGAGAATCAAAACATGTAACTAGCCTTAACATTATGTGAGAAACTACACGTTTCTTCTAGTGTCCTCCATTTGCCTGCGAATCTCAGGATGCCATTGTTTTTTTTTCTGCTGAATAGTACTCCATTGTGTAAATGTACCACATTTTCTCTATCCACTCTTCGGTTGAGGGACATCTAGGTAGCTTCCAAGTTCTGGCTATTAAAAATAATGCTACTATGAACATATTGGAAAAGACATCTTTATTGTATGAATGGGCATCTTTTGGATATATGCCGAAGAATGGAGTTGCTGGGTCTTTTGGTAGGTTGAAGAATGGAGTTGCTGGGTCTTTTGGTAGGTTTAATCCCATTTTTCTGAGGAATCTCCATACTGATTTCCAAAGTGGCTGAACCAGTTGGCACTCCCACCAACAATGGAGGAGTGTTGCCCTTTCACCACATCCTCTCCAGCATAAATTGTCTTCGGTGTTTTTGATTTTAGCCATTCTGACAGGAGTGAGATGGTATCTCAGAATTGTTTTGATTTGCATTTCCTGGATGGCTAAGGATGTTGAGGACTTTCTCAAGTGCCTCTCAGCCATTTTAGACTCCTCTAATGAAAACTCTATTTAGTTCTGTAGCCCACTTTTTAATTGGGTCCTTTGATGTTTTGGAGTCTTGCTTCTTGTGTTCTTTTGTAAATATTGGAGATCAACCCTCTGTCAGATGTGGGATTAGTGAATATTTTTCAAATTCTATGGGCTGCCTTATTGTCTTGCTGACTGTGTCCTTTGCCTTACAGAAGCTTCTCAGTTTCAGGAAGTCCCATTTATTAATTGTTGAGCTCACTGTCTGTTTTAGTGGTGTTATGTTCAGGAAGCTGTCTCCTGTACCAAATCGTTCGAGGGTACCACCCACTTTCTCTTCTAAGGGGTTCAGTGTGGCTGGATTTATGTTGAGGTCTTTGATCCATTTGGACTTAAGTTTCTGCATGGCGATAAGCATGGATCAATCTGCATTCTTCTACATGCCAGCCTCCAGTTATGCCAGCACCATTTGTTGAAGATGCTTTCTTTATTCCATTGTATATTTTTAGCTTCTTTGTCAAAGATCAGATGTTCGTACATGTGTGGATTATTATCCGGGTTTTCAATTCGATTCCATCGGTCTACCTGTCTATTTTTGTGCCAATACCAAGCTGTTTTCAGGACTATAGCTCTGTAATAGAGATTGAGGTCAGGTATGGTGATGCCTCAGCACGTTTCCTTGTTGAACAGGATTGTTTTGGCTATCCTGGGTCTTTTGTTTTTCCATACAAAATAGATTATTGTTCTTTCAAGGTCTGTGAAGAATTGTGCTGGGATGTTAATGGGGATTGCATTGAATCTGTAGATTGCTTTTGGCAGGATTGCCATTTTTACTACATTGATCCTACTTATCCAAGAACATGGGAGAGCTGTCCATTTTCTGAGGGCTTCTTTAATTTCTTTCTTTAAAGATTCAAATTCTTGCGATACAGTACTTTCACTTGTTTGGTGATGTTTCTCTGATTTCTTTTCAGCCATTTCATCATCTGTATGTAGTAGGGCTACTGATTTTATTGAGTTGATCTTGTAGCCTGCCACTTTGCTGAAGGTGTTAATCAGCTGGAAGTGTTCCCTGGTAGAGTTCTTTGGGTCATTTATGTAAGATATCATATCATCAGCAAACAGTGAGAGTTTGACCTACTCCTTCCCAATTTCTATCCCCTGCTCACCATTTGTTGTCGTATGGCAATGGCTAGAACTTCAAGTACCATGTTGAAAAGGTACGGATAGAGTGGACAGCCATGTTTTGTTCCTGTTTATAGAGGAATTGTGTTCAACTTCTGTCCATTTAGTTTGATGTTGGCTGTTCCTTTACTGTATATACTCAAATTCAATGAGAATGAAGACACAACATACCCAAACCTATGGGCCACTTTGAAAGCAGTGCTATGGGGGAAGTTCATAGCACTAAGTGCCCACATGAAGAAACTGGAGAACAGTTATACTAGAGAATTAACAGAACAGCTGAAAGCTCTAAAACACAAAGAAGCAAACTCCCACAGGAGGAGTAGACGCCTGGAAATAATCAAATTGGTGGCTGAAATAAATAAAGTAGAAACTAGGAAAACAATACAAAGAATCAATGCAACGAAGAGTTGGTTCTTTGAGAAAATCAACAAGATAGACAAACCTTTGTCCAAACTTACCAAACAGCAGAGAGTGTACATGCAAATTAACAAAATCAGAAATCAAAAGGGGGACATAACAACAGACTCTGAGGAAATCCAGAGAATCATGAGGTCCTACTTTGAAAAACTGTACTCCACAAAATTCAAAAATTTAAAGGAAATGGATGACTTCCTGTATAGCTATCACTTGCCAAAACTAAATCAAGAACAGAGAAGCTATTTAAATAGACCTATAACCCATATGGAAATAGAAGCAGTTATCAAAAGTCTCCCAACCAAAAAAAGTCCATGTCCAGATGACCTCAGTGCAGAATTCTACCAGAAATTCAAAGAACCGCTTATACCAATTTTTCTTAAAGTATTCCACACAATACAAGCATAAGGCTCTTTGCCAAACTCTTTCTATGAGGCTTCAATAACCTTGATCCCCAAGCCAAAACAAAGATACAACTAAGAAAGAGAACTTCAGACCCATATACCTCATTAATATTGATGCAAAAATACTCAATAAAATACTGGCAAATCAGATCCAAGAACACATCAAAACAATCATTCACCATGATCAAGTAGGTTGCATCCCAGGGATGCAGGGATTGTGCAACATACGAAAATCCATCAACATAATCCACCATATAAACAAGCCGAAAAACAAAAATCACATGATCATCTCACTAGATGCTGAAAAACCCTTTGACAAAATCCAACTCCCCTTCATGATAAAGGTCTTGGAGAGATCTGGGATAATAGGGACATACTTAAACATAACAAA
>NW_024434442.1:0-737 GCF_017639785.1 Mesocricetus auratus | reverse complement strand
TCGTTGGTCAGCCAACAGGTGCATTCTGTTTCTGCATCATGGCTTACTTCCCTGGACTTGCCCCACTTACATCAACATCTAGCACTAAGAGAAATAAGTTTTTATCTACGTGGGTTATTTCCAACTGTGCTGTAACCTTGTATATTATTCTGCTCCCTGTATACAATGAAGAAGAGGTCTCTTACCATAAAAAGTCGAATGCCTTCTCTTTCACTTTAATATCCAGGTTTCACCTGGTATATTAAACTTTCTCATGAAATGGAGGTTCCACCAAGATTTGGAGAGACTTGGAAGTTTAAGATTTGGAAAGAAAGGAGATTGCAAAAGAAAGAAGACTCAAAAAGTGTAGACTTGAGAAAGAAAGGAACTGAAAACATGTACCTAAACCTCTAACAGTTAATAAAATTGAATAATCTCCATGTTTTTGTGTAACACCAAGGTCAGGAAAGTGAGACATTGTCCTTGGAGGTTAGGAGGATGGATTGGAATAACTCTCTAGGCTTTTTGTCTTACACCAAGGTCATAGAAGAAAGGGTACACTGAGAGATCATCGTCAGAGGCTGGCCAACAGTTAAGTATTTCTGAGGGTATATTTGGAAAATGGGCACCTCACCATTTTTTGGTTTTATGAGACAGGGTTTCTCTGTATTGTTTTGGAGACTATCTCACATAGATCAGTCTGCCTCTTCTTCCCGAGTGCAGGGATTAAAGGCATACACCAACACACAGCCCAGAAT
>NW_024434441.1:0-20556 GCF_017639785.1 Mesocricetus auratus | reverse complement strand
GATTGGCCTATGACATGTCTGTAGGGGAATTGAATTTGTTGATTGATATTTGACATTCTCCAAAAAATTAAATGAAACAGAAACAAAACCACATAGAAAATAATTTGTATATGGCTGAGAGGCACTTGAGAAAGTGCTCAGCATCCTTAGCCATCCGGGAAATGAAAATCAAAACAACTCTGGGATACCATCTCACTCCTGTCAGAATGGATAAAATCAAAAACACCAACGACAATTTATGCTGGAGAGGATGTGGTAAAAGGGGAACATTCCTCCATTGCTGGTGGGAGTGCCAATTTGTTCAGCCACTTTGGAAATCAGTATGGAGATTCCTCAGGAAAATGGGAATAAACCTACCACAAGACCCAGCAACTCCACTCTTAGGCATATATCCAAAAGATGCCCATTCATACAACAAAGATGTCTGTTCCACTATGTTCATAGCAGTATTATTTGTAATAGCCAGAACTTGGAAGCAACCTAGATGCCCCTCAACTGAAGAGTGTATAAAGAAAATATGGTACATTTACACAATGGAGTGCTATTCAGAAGAAAAAAAAACAATGGAAGCCTGAGATTGGCAGGCAAATGGATGGCACTAGAATATACCATCCTGAGTGAGGTAACCCAGTCACAAAAAGAGAAACATGGCATGTACTCTCTCATATATGGTTTTATACATAGATCTGGGGAGTGCCAGCCTACAATCCCATGGCCAGAGAGTCTGGGAAACAGAACCTTCATTCAGTGGCTGATGGAAGCAGAGGCAGACTCCCATGGCTAAGCACTGAGCTTAACTCAAGAAAGCCAGTAACAGAGAGGGAGGACTGATGACCAAAGGGATTAACACTGGGCTGGTTTAACCCCCAGAAACAGCTGACCTGACAAGGGTTAGCTCTTGAATCCCAGGCTTATGTCTGGGAATCCAGCATGGGACTGATCAAGACCCCCTGAATGTGGGTGTCAGTGAGGAGGCCTAGGTAATCTATTGAGCCTTGGACAGTAGATCACTATTTATCCTGGGTATACAAATGGACTTTGGACTCCCATCCAACAATGAGAGATGCACTCTCACCCTGATCTCTTGGGGTAGGGTCTAGGCCCTGCCCTGGATGAAATGACAGACTATGGTCACCCCCATGGAGGACCTCACCCTCCCTGGGGAAATGAGGGGATATTGGGGATGTTGGGGGGAGGGCACGGGAGGAGGGAAGGGAAACAGAGAGGGACCTGGAACTGACTTGTGAAGCAGCCTTGTTTCTAATTTAAATTTAAATTTAAAAATAAATAATAATAAAGAAAATAATTTGTATAAAGTTGTTGAGTTATAATGTGATTTCTTAGTCCATCAGTCTATAGAACGAAAGACATTTTAGGGCATCAATCTGGGATCCTCCCTGGGGAATAGACTGGGGGCATGGTGGTGGTATGGGGGGCTGGTGGGGACATGGGAGGATGGGAGGGAGAAGGAACTGAGATTAGTATTTAAAATAAGATCGTTTTTAATTGAAATAAAAATTATAAAGTAAATAGTCTATCTCCCCTCCACATGACCAGATCTTTTGATTTTGGTCTGCTCATACTCCCTCAATGAAACTCTCAATATGACTTTCAGTTAAACTATGGATTGTTAGTCTTTTTAGATGTCATGTACAGTCCATTTAAAATCTTAATGGGGAGAATTGTGTTAATAAAGCTCTCTGAATACATAGTAAAAAATTGTTCTCAGATTTTTTTGATAAATCTGAACCTCAGGAATGGAATGCATGACACAAGTATGTGTCTATTTAAATTTTTGAAATTAAAATATATTTATATCATCCCCTTTTCTCCCTTCGGCCCTTCATACATGACCTTTTAACTACCCAGTACAGGTGAATGAAACTTAGCAGTGGCAGTAATATTTTATTTCTTTTTTACTTTAGACATGAATACAAAGTTCTATAGCATGTTTATAAATCCTCAGTCTGACACAACATTTTGTTATATTGAATCACTAAGTTTTGGCTTATGTAAAGGACAAAAACATGGCAAAATTTGCCTGGACAGGATTATTTTTGAATAAATCTCCTTGATATTTGCTTATAGTAAGTCTAAATGAAGTTAGTAATACGCATCCATCCCCATATGGAGTGTGGGGTTGGAGTGGATGCCGAGCAGGGACAGCTCTGGAATGTATCCTAGCACCAGCCTTGAAAGTAATGCCTTGTAGACACTGCATTTGTCCCCACATTGTCAACACATTCATCTTCCTCATCTTGGCTCTGTGTTTGACAGTGGTAGCTGCTTGTCTCAAGGTTCCTACAGGGGCTATGCATTTTAGAGAGATTCATTGTGCACCATCTCTTTAGAGAACAAGAAAATGTTCTGTAAGAACTTGACTTCGTGGTTGAATTTTGACTAAGTCACTCCGGAGTGTTCCTTTATAGCAGTTGTTGATAAGTTTGCAGTTTCTGTTTATTATTTGAGATCCAAATCAAGTATATGTATGTAATTAAAAATAGAGAACCTTTTGCAAATAAGAAGTAAAGGTATTGTTAATACAGATTTTAAAAGAAGATCTGAATAACAAAATCATCATAAAGATATGACCTGAGATTACTGTGCAATAAATACTGGAAAATTCATGGCAGGGTGAGCATGGAGTTCCTGCTTTTGTGTGTGTGTGTGTGTGTTGTGTTGCATGTATATGTGTATGTCCATGTACATATGTGTGTGTGTTTGTGTGGAGGCACATGTGTATATGTGTCTATGTATATTTTTGTGTATACATGTCTATGTTTGTGTTTTCATGTGCATGTATGTATATGTGCCTGTGTGTATGTACATATGTACATATGTTTGTACATATATATATATATATTTATGTTTATGAATGTGTATGTATTTAGGTTATTTATGTGTTTCCTGCCTCGGGTGAAGTATACAAGACCATGTCCAAGTTCATTTGTTTCCTCATGAGCCCTGTTATGTCTCTGAATCTTCCTTAGTGTCTTCTTACACACCCAGCTTCGGGTTGTGTTTAGTCACAGTGCTTAGAGTGGAGTTGAAACTGGAATGGAGAAATGGCTTCCCCATCTCCATTAAGGAACAGCTCCTATTTCCATTTACCTATACGCCCTGACAAACTTTTCACTCTGTCTGTGTTTGACTTCAGAAGACTCCTTTTGGTGGGAACAGACAGTAATTGTCCTTTTCTGACTGGCTTTACTTCACTTAGACTAATGTCTACAACGTTCAATCCTGTAGCATGTGATGGGATCTGTTCACTTAGGGAGTACCAGAAGTAAGGCTGCTGGATCAAATGATAATCTGCTGGGGTTTTTTTCCTTCTTCTTTATTCTTCTTTCATACACTATATCCTGATCACAGTCTGCCCTGCTAGATCTACTGCTTCTTTGTTTCCCTCCAGAAAAGAGCAGGCCTCTCAGGGATATCAACTGGACATGGCATAACAAGATGCAATAACACTAGGCATAAACCGTCACATCAAGGTTGAATGAGGCAACCAGTAGGAGCAAAAGGGTCCCAAGAGCAGACAAAAGAGTCAGAGACAACCCACTCTTACTGTTAGGAATCCCACAAGGTCATCATCTATACAACCATAGCATATATGCAGAGGACCCAGCTCAGACCCTCAGGGTCTGTGATTGCTGCCTCAAGGTCTGTGAGCTCCTCTGAGCTCTGTTTAGTTGATTCTGTGGGCTGTGTTCTTGTGGTGTCCTCGACCACTCTGACTCCTACAATCCTTCCACCTTGTCTCCCTAGAGATTCACCTGAGCTCTGTCTAATGTTTGGCTTTAGGTTTCTGCATTTGCTCCCATCAGCTTCTGGAGGAAGCCTCTCCAATGATGATTGGGCTAGGCATCAATCTATGAGTATGTTAAAATATCATTAGGAATTATGTATGTATGTATGTATGTATGTATGTATGTATGTATGTATGTATTTACAGTTGTGTTTGGTTCTACCCTAGGTCTCTAGAGCAACCAGTTTCTAGACCCTGGCCATCTAGGCATTGTCAGGCTCCCTTTCTTGGCCTTAGAGCAGTCATTGGTTAGCCAGTCCCACAAACTTTGAGCCACCAATGCCCCAGGATTGCAGGCAGTATAGGTTGAAGGTTTTGGGGTTGGGTTGGTGTCCCAGTTCCACCACTGGGAGCCTTGCCTGGTAACAGAAGATGGCCAGTTCAGGCTCCATATCCTCCTTTAATTAGTAAGAGTCCTCACTAGGGCCATCCTCATAGGTTCTAGGAAGTTTATGGGGGAGAGGTAAATGGAATAGGTGGACATTTAGGGAGTTATTTTAATTTGGTTTTCTTTTTTCTTTTGTGCTTTTTTGAGACAGGGTTTCTCTGTATTGCTTTGGGGCCTGTCCTGTAGACCAGGCTGGCGTTGAACTCACAGAGATCTGCCTGACTCCTGAGTGCTGGGATTAAAGGCACGTGCCACCAACGCCCGGCTTTGATTTGAATTTTTTGAGATGTCTCCATGTTGATCTTTTCACTGTGTTAATTTATAGTCCCACTGACAATGTGTAAAACTTCAAATTTCTCCACAACTTTGCAACCAACCTAGTTTTCTATTTTCCTAATAAAAACAATCTAATGGATCTGTGGTGATCTCTCACTGTGGGTTTTTTTTTACTGTGGGTTTTTTAAAAAGAAAAATTTCTGATGATTAATGAAGTTTAATAATCTTGAAATATATATATATGTGTATGTGTGTGTGTGTGTCATTATTTTATCTGCAGCTGTGTCTATGTACCACTTGTGTTCTTGATGTTCATGAATACAGAAGAAGGCATCAGAGATGGCTGTGAGCTACAATGTGACTTCTAGGATATGAATCCTGGTACTGGGATAGGAACCAGTCAGTGCAGTGCTCTTAACCACTGAACCATCTCTCTAGTCCTAATTAATATCTCTTTAATATGTCTGCTGGCCATCTGTATAACTTTTTTAGGATGTTGGTCCATTAGAGGGAATATTTTGTCCTGTTTTGATACTGAGACACAGACGTTCTTTTCTATTCTAGATATGAACCTCTTAGGCATATGATTTGAAAACATACCTTTATATTTTGATGTTGCCTTTCCACTCTCCTGAGCAAATTATTTGATGCTCAGAAGCTTTTAAGTTCAACATGCACTTAAAAATAGAATAAATCTAAAAACTAAAGAATTCTTAATTAGATCCATGAAAACATCCTTAAAATAGTTACACACTGACTAAGGTTTTTAGCTGCGTAACAAGGCACCTTCTGTCAAGGCAGCGTAGCTTGTGGACATCCTAACATGTTACAAACCATTAGTGTGACAGGCAAGCTCTGTAGTACCCTTGATAAATGAATGCTGGGGGGTTGTCAGTGTTAGTATGAACAAGATGACTTTGGCAAAGCAAAATAGAACTTCAGGCTTTGGGAAATGCTCCTGCTGCTGAAGCTGCTGTCTTTGATTTTGTTTTCTGGGTCATTGTTTTCCAAAGTAGATATCGCGGTGAAGCTGTGAAGCTGCTGTGAAGTGTTCCTAGGGACCAAAGGCAGGTGGCAGTGAGGGGCTGCAGGCAGTGCCCCATCCAGTCCACCTCGGTGGTGGCAGATGTGCCAGTTTTCTTTTTTTCATGCCCAATATCTTTTGGTTTACTGAAAGAGTGATGTGTGTTGGGGACCTTCTGCTTTTCCATGCACTACCTTTTAACCAGGGCTTTATTATTTTCATGCCACAGGGTCACATCCTAGGAGTATTAGATGGATGATGCCTTTTAATTCTTTGAAATAGTTATCATTACCCCCTCTGCTTTGTAAGTAGAGAAACGGAGGCTTTGTGAATTCCTGTGAGTAGTATAATGTGTTTCACTATCATGGTTTGTATAGAAAGTATCCTTTGCAAAGGCTCATACACTCATGCCTGATTGGGGAGGTTCTGGAAACTAAAGGACATAGGCCTCACTAGATAAAGTATGTCATTAGGGTATATGGCTGAGAACCAGTGGAGCAAGACTGGTGAATGTAAATCCTGAAACAATGCGAAGGCCTTCCTCCCTTAAGCAGTCTTTCAGATATGTTGTCAGTTAAGGTAATCAGCTGTGGAGTCTGAGTCTAGGGTAGTCTTAGTGCTTTTGTCTGAGTGCTAGTCCTCGGTTACCCGTTGGGCTGAGATGCAGACAAAGATTAGGGGGGTACACTGGGCAGACTATTTCAGACCCTTTTAAAAAGCCAAATATGCTTCCTACCATGACTAAGAAACACCCGTTGGAAGCCCAAAGAATATAACTAATCCTCTACTTAGGAATTAACTATATTGTCTAATGAGAAAAGAAGACAGTGTTACCTTAAATAATGCACTAGATGTAAAGCTGATCAAATGCATGAAAGTTGGCCAAATTTTGAGAGGTTTGCTGCTTATTTCGCTCTCTGTTCAGATTTCTTTGACACAGTGACTTTTTAATGTGGGAGGAAATTCCTGTGTAAGAGCACTGCCACACCTCTTTTGCAAGAGCAACTGAGACACCTCCCATTCACACACTCTTTGATTCCATCCATCAACCACTAATCCTGAAAATACCCAGGTGACAGATACTGTGGCCATTGCTTAGAATGAAGGAGCATATTAAACTTCCCAGTTCTCATGAATTCCAAATTAAAGTCAAAATGGAACTTACAGTAATGGTGCCTTGAAAATTCAGGAAAATTTATCCTGCACACACAATAATTTTTAAAAGAAAACTGGAGAAATATAAAAGGTAGTGTGAAGATATTGAAAAGTGTCCAAAAAGGGCAGACATTGATAAAGAATATATTCTTGGAAGATTGCTATGGTATTGTATAAGAACTGCAAGTTTTTTCTTTTCTTGTGTATCTGTACCCTAGAAGGCAAACTCTGGCACACAAAACCTCATCGTTGCTGAGAAAAGGTGTTGGAGATAAAAGCAGCACAAGTACAGGAACTGTATGAAATTTTACATATACTTTTTCACGGAAGTAGAGAAATCTCAAGATCTCCAGTTACAAGCTGAGAGTGGAGGAGGACTGAACTACACTTCTTGTCCATGTCAGAGAGTTTGAGTGTAGGAGAACCAGAGTTGTGAGTTTTAGTCTGAGTCTAAAGGAGAAGTCCAACATATCAGCCCAAATAGGGAAACTTCATTCTCTGTCACTCTCTCTTTCTTTTTTATTTGGTACTTAGGACCAGCTCTACCATTGAGCTATATCTCCATCTTTTAGTCTATTCAGGAATTAAATAGATTGAGTTAAAGACACTCAGTCAAAGAGAAAGATCCACTTTGCTAAATGTATGAATTCAAGTGTTACCTTCCAAGTACCCTTTGAAGTACACATCAAACCAAGCATATGGCCATTTCATAGCTAAGATGACATGTGTCCCATCAAACCACTATCATGATGACGCTTAAAATCAACACAGTTACTGAAAGTGAACTAGGTCAATATAGTCAATCTTGTTGGTGAGAGCTAGTCTTGACTGGAAGAGTATGTTCCATAAGGGAATAATTCCAGTGAGACCTACATTGGGATTGTCCAACTCTTCTTCCTTCACAGCTCAACAGCTCTACAGTAGAGAAACTGTTATAACACTCCCTGGCAAAATGGAAGGTGGTTTATATCCATAGCTACTACTTGGCCAAAAGAATTGTGTCTTTGAGGACTGTCCTGAACACACTAGTATCTAGCAGGAGACCTACAAGGCAATTGTGTCACAAGACTACCTTGGAAAGGTGACAACAGAACAGAGTGCTGTGAGAGTGCCATGTAAGTTACTGAGTGGGATGTTTAGTGGTGGCTTACTTTTCCCATTATTAATCTTGCCCTTTTTTTATTTGGCATCCCCTATTTCTATTGAGGTATAGTTTATATATGACAAAGTTCAGTGATTTTTCAGTATATCTTGAGTTTGTGTAGCCACCACTAATTCCTAAATGTGTTCACCACTCTCAGGATGTCTCTCTTTCTTCTTAAAGCAGCAGATGATAATTATTTCTTTAATTTTTACCATCATAGGCATACCTTGACAATGTCATATCACAAATGTATTAAAGATGTCGGCTCATCAAGTCTGATTGAGAAGTAGTTGCTTATATTTATTGCACAAAATATCTTCAATGCCATGTTGTCTGTACTCAGTACATTGCCCAACTGTACTATCTGAGACTGGAACCCTTTACTTTTTCTTAATCATCTCAAAATTGTCATAGTAAAATTTTATCTACTTCTCTACCCTTTCTTTTGTGGGGAACAGAACAGAGCTTGTACAGGCTCAGCAGTGGCCTCCTGCCAAGCACTGAACTACCCTTCCCATGGTCTCACCAATTATGTAACTTTTTTAATCCCAGAGAGTAAATTCTGTTACCAGGAAATAAGTCTTTCTGAGTTGTTTTGATAGAGAGATTTGTTCTCTTTAGGACTTGCACTGTTTTTTAAAAGTGTCATGGATTCTATGTGCTAAGTGACTATAATTTGTTGTACACCTCTTTTTCAGTTTGCTGGGGTTGTGGCAACTGTTGTTCTTTGCCGCAGGCCACACACCATGGATAAGCATCTTGAATTACCCGTTCATTCAAAACACACTAAAAGGTAGC
This sequence comes from Mesocricetus auratus, assembly GCF_017639785.1. Classification (NCBI taxonomy): domain Eukaryota; kingdom Metazoa; phylum Chordata; class Mammalia; order Rodentia; family Cricetidae; genus Mesocricetus; species Mesocricetus auratus. The sequence goes on along the minus strand of NW_024434441.1, from coordinate 11,963 downwards.
AGTTTTCGTACCAGCGTATTTCTTTTCCTTTTCTTTCTTTCTCTTTTTCTCTTCTTACTTTAAAATGTTTTATATGGCATAGGCATATTTCTGGAGAATGCGGATAGAGTCAGACTTGAAAGAGGTCCACAACACTCTTATTGCTCAAGAGCAGCCAAAGGACTCTGAAAGTAAATGATTTATCCCTAACCTTGTCAGAGACCTCTGCAGACTCTGGCCTGGAAACCATTCGCTTTAACTCACATCTTATGCTTAAATTTTGTCATCTTGGATTAGCACACATATCCAAAAACATAGGTGTTATATTAAAGAGAAGGATACAATTAATGATGGAAAAAACCGCCCTGAAATTCTATACTTTTTTATTTTTACTGACCCCACACATTTTATTTTACTGACCCCACACATGCTCTCCAACATTAGCAGAGGCAGAGAGCATGCTGAGGCTCGGCATGTGAAAATGCTTCTTTTGAAGGCTTCCCTTTGTGTTTTCTAGCACTGGACATGCCCACATTGGGCAAAGGCCAGCTGTGGGACTATTGGAGGGCAGGCTGAAGCCATCTCTCTGATGCCCTCCTCTCTGGGGAAGACTCATGACTCGCCATTCTGATCCTTCTTGTATTATTGCCTGAACATGGGACCAGTCAAGAGTCCAGTCTCACCAATTTCTAATGCCATTATAATGCATTATATTTAATATTCAGTGCTGATGCCCTTGAGCCTGTATCAGTAGGAGATATATTCTGAGGGACTTTTTCCTCTCATGCTAATAGGTCTCATCTGACTTGCTGAGCAGCCTTGTACTCTGCTCAGTGGTGTGTGAAGTAGATGGAGTCTTGGGGCCTCTGTGCTAAGGTCAGATGAGCAAAAGCCTCATCAGGACCTGGTACTGACCACTTTTTTATCAAATCCAATTGCCCCTTTTTCCTCCACCACCCACCCTGGACTGGATGTTGCATGAAGGAAAGGCTTTTTTCTTATTATGTGAACTCCCCAGCACATTGCATAACAACCTACAAAAGACAAATGTTCCGTAAATGTTTATATAACGAGTAAATATTGACTTCCCCAAAACATCTTGTGTCTGCCTGCTTCATGTTCATTTGCACAGACAACTACTGATGGAATGTTCAGAGTAGCCCCATTTCAGTAACAGCCTGCCCAGCAGGCACTGAATCAGAGCTTTACTCTTTAAAACCTATTAATGCCCAGTCATTATTGATGACCCACTAGCTGTAATTTTTCCTTGTACCACAGAAGCAACTGAGTCCCTCTTGCAGTGTTTGTCATGTACATTGGCTTGTGAGCTACAAATAAATGAGAAGGTAATTTTTTTATCCTAGCTAAGCAACCACCTTGGGGAGTCCTGGGGCCTGTGGTATCTGTAAAGGGCTCTCTCGTCTCTTCATACATCTGCAGCTCCTGCTCTGCCAAGGGGGATTAGTCTGTTGTTTGTGATGGCATAGCACACAAAGAGCATAGGCAGCAATGCTGTCCCCCGGCTGCAGACTCTCAGGATATTTGCAGGAAATTGGAGACTTTCTTCTGAGAAAAGCCATTGGCTTGAATTATTTGTTTTCCGGTTCAAAGCATTCTTTTGTCAACACCATGTGGCATTCTGGAAATTCCCAGGACGATTTTAAAAACTAGAACTACCACCTGTTGTCTTTGCCATCATCAACAGTTTGTGGAGGACAGCTAAGTGGCAGGTGAACTTTTATTTGTCCTTCCATTATCCTCTTCTCCTGAAGGCGGTGTGTGGTGGACAAAACAGTTGCATTGAGGACAATGCAGGCCATTTGTTTCCTTTGGTGTCTCTGATGTGTCAACACCATAGGCTGTCATCTGTGCTCTTGCACATAGCTCTCCCCATCTCTTTGCCTGTTATTCCTTCTTCACATGTCCCACAGTGACATGGTCCAGCTACATAGTGTCTACCCTGATGCAAGAGCATCTTTTGTTTGCCCCTTGGTTTCTTTGCTGCCTTTGGATCCCCATCTTTTGTAATTCATACTTTCAATAAACTCTCAATTCAAGTTGACCCACTTCTCACCTGGACACTTACATAGTTCATTCCATCTGTAATATGTGGAAGAACACAAAAAGAATTTCCTGAACTTAAGCGCTCTCTCTTTTTAAAGTTTGCTGAAAGCTATTTTCGTCCCCAGAAATTGCTGAACACTTTCAAAGCCATCTTCCCGCCGCTGTGAACTCAGCCTTCTCAGTCTGTGTGCACATTGTAAAGGGAGGGGGGTGAATTATCTTTTCTATTTTCTTTGAGAATGCTTTTTCTTTCACTTAAAAAAATGAGGTGGGTTGGATGAGATGTACCTTTAATCCTAGCACATGGGAGGCAAAGGCAGCTAAGTCTCTGAGGTCAAGGCCAGTTTGGTCTACATAGTGAGACCCTGTCTCAAAAGCAAGCAAACAAACAAACAAACAACCTTATGACATAGCTGCTGCAAATGGAACAAAATTATATCAGAAATGATCAGCCCTAGAAATCTGAATCAATTTATCCAGTCTATATACCAAACACCAGAAGGAACCAGGCTTCCTCCAGGTACTGGGAGTTCTGATCCCATACTAGAGCTACTACAGGTGACCTGAGCTTTTAGACAAATTTACAATTGTGTGTTTTTAGGAAAGATGGAATGGGAGAGAATGGAAATGTAAATATTTTAAGTACTGAGTCCTCATAAGGGCCAGGGATTCTTCAGATATTGAGGGTGGGCTGTGGACAAGCAGAGCAGCCTGGCTTTCTGGGAGTTTATATTCTTCAGGAAGGAAGGCAAATGTTCACAGACAAGTAAACACACAGCAAGTGAGGAGTTCTTAGATAATGGCCAGCATGATGAAAGAAATAAAACAAGGCAATCTGGTTGGAGCTACTGAATCACTTGAAGAGGTCTTTCAAGGAGAAGATGATGTTTTACCTCTAGAAAATAGTTCATATTTTAGTCATTAATGTAAGGTGCAGAAAGATCATGTAGTTCCACTTGTTCATTTTGGGGTTGTTCCCTATGTTATTGTACACGGCATTAAAAAACTTATACACAGCAGAATAAACTACTTACATAACACAGACAACTAACAGAACAGCAGGAAATCTTTGTCAGCTGTGCTGGAGACAAGGAGTTAATGTCTAGAGTATATAAAGAATTGCAAAAATTAAACAACAAAGAACAAAGCTGCCAATCAATAAATAGACCAATGGTCTTAACAGTTTTCAAAAAGAAGTAGTACAAATGGTCAATCAATATTTTAAAAAATTTTCAAAATCTCTAGCAATCAGGGAAATGATGGGGTATGTCCTTCTGTGTGCTGTGGATGTATGTTTCTCTTATTGGTTGATGAATAATGCTGTTTCAGACAATGGACAGGCAGGCTTTAGCCAGGTGGGAAATCTGAACAGGGATGGAGGAAGGTTGTAGGTGGAGTCGAGGAGATGCCATGTAACAATCAGAGAGTCAAGACCCCCAGGCTTCACTGGTAAACCAAAGATCATGTGGAGATAAACAGATTAATAGAAATGGGGTAATGATTAAGAGAAAGCTAGCCAGTAAGAAGCCTAAGCCAAATGCCAAATAATTATGCATATATATTAAGTCTCAGAGTGGTTATTTCATAGTGTCTGTGGGGACTCAACTATACAGCTTTGGGACTAAAACAGACAGAGAAAAATCTCCTTCTACATGGAAATGCAAAATAAAAGTACTTTGAGAGTTCATCTCATTCCAGTAAGAGTGATGAACATCAAGAAAACAAGTGACAACAAATACTGGTGAGGATGCGGAGAAAATGGAAATGTTAAACACTGTTGGTGTGAGTGTAAGATAGTGTAGTTGCCATGGAAGTCAGTAAGGGAGTGTCTCAAGGAAACCACAAGCAGGTATCATCTGACCCAACGCTACCATTCCTAGACACATGCGCAAAGGGAGCCACAACCTACTAAAGAAATACTTGCTTACCCATGTTAACCATTGCTATTTTCAGAATATCAGGGAAGTGGGATTAGCATAGACATCCATCATCAGATGAATGAATTATGAACATACAGTGCATACATACCATGAACTTTTTTCATCTATAAAGAAAAAAATCATGCAGTTTGCAGAAAAACAGATAGCACCAGAAAATATTATTTTAAGTGCAGTAATGGAAACTCAGAAAGACAAACACCATATGTTCTCTCTTAGGATTCTGGTCTCTAACTTTTAAATATGCATGTCTAGGTAAGGGAGAATATGAGCAAAGGCTTAAAAACTAGAAAGGAATATGCAATTGGAAAATGATGTTCTAAAGGAGGAGATGGGAATGACAACTGAGCAGAATAGATTTGAGAATTCTGGGGGAAATGGTGGAGAAAGGGGTACAGAGATGAGGGAATGAGTGTGTATGTGGATCAACCAAACTTAACTATGTGTGAAAATTTGTATGGGAACCTAACACTTGGTAAGCTAATTTACAAAACAAAAACTAGGACTGGAGGGATGCCTTAGTGGGTAAATTCTCACCACACAAACATGGAGACCTGCGTTTCAGTGCCCCAAACCCATGACAGCCAGCTGTGGTAGCTCATGTCTACAATCCCAGCCTTTCTGTGTTGACAGAGGAGACATGCAGGAAACCTCCTAGACACTCTCAATCCAGCTACCTTGAGTATACAGTGACAAACAGGAAAAGGGACCTTGTCTTAAACAAGGTAGGAGGTGAGTACCAACATCTGAGATTCCCCTTTAACCTTTACACGTGCACCACACATAGCATACTCACATCCACACTCACACATGAGTACACATATATCATATACATATCACACTCACACAAGCAACTTACATCACACATCACACACCCACAAACACATAACCCACACTCACATACTCAAAATTAATGGATAACGGTATCCATCAACAGATCAATGTGTAATGAAAATGCAGTACATATATATACATCAGACATGATATAGTATATACATATACTCACACACATTCACACACATCATACACTATAAATACACAAACACACATACCCACACTCACATGTAAATACACACACACACCATGCACAAACACACTCAGTCTCACATGTAAAAGCAAACATATCGCACACATTTACATATACATCCACTCATATATACATACACAAGGTTCTACACATCACACACAATACAAATACATCTATACTCCTGCATAAACATCATACAATACCCATCACACACATACATGCACACCTGCAATCCACACATTAATACACAGACAGCATATACACACATGCAAAGATAAACAATTAAAAAGTAAGAAAATGAGTAATAAATAAACACTTTTAATTGTTCTCCCAAGTTTGGAAGGCCAACGAGACTGCCCCAAAGCAAGAATAAGACACAAACAGGGCTGAGTATTTTTCTGGATGTTTGTATTTTTAATTATGTCTATTGAGTTACCAATCTACAAAGTTGAGGAAGCCAAACAGTCATGCTTTCTATGCAGCCACTAGCACTCCTCGCTCTTCGAGACCGCCACTTCTAGTCTTGGCTGTTTTCTTTGTTCTCTCTCCCTGCTTTATTACTTCAAAGCAATAGGCTTATATTCGGTTGATGATTTTTTTAGTATGTACTGATTTCTTCCACAGAGGATAGTACAATATATTCATTGTCTGTTCTCATTACCCCTTGGAGCCTTTCAATGTCTTTTAATTGGATCACTTTTTAGATTTGTATTATTCCAGCCTTATGCGTGTCTCAAGCATGTGGTTTCCTATGGTTACAGTCCAAGTATTGTGTATTCTTTTGGGCTCCCCAAATATTAATAGATTACTCATTGAAAATTTGATAGAGTGTCATTAGTTCTTACTCAAGCTCTTTCTCAGAACTATGAGTCTCCTCGTAAACATTAGCACATGCAAGCGCAAGTGTACACAGGCACACAGTGCATGTACAGAGTTTAGAGGACAACTCCTTCTAACATGTGGATCCTAAGGACTGAGCTCATATCATCAGTCTGGATAGCAAGCACCTTTACCCACTGAGTCGTCTTGCTGGCCTGGACATAATTTTTTCAGCAGGATGCTGAGGTGGTTTGTCATATGCTTTTATCTAGTGATAAGCCTTCTGCCATTTGATGCCCACCCATCCTTTGTGATCTGTTTTGCTCACCTTTGTGAAAGCGATCCTGATGTTGAGAGACCTCATGATGCTCTGCTGTCAAGTGAGCCTCTCTGTAGCTATCGTGATAAGCAACCCCATTTGCTTTCAATTACAAAACCTTTTCTGTGTTATCTATTTGGGACTTTCCTCTTCCCTTGCTCCTCGCTGTTTGGTTTCTGGAACTCTCCTTAATAGGATGGAGGACTTCCTAGGCTCATCTTTGAATTCTTCCCCCCTGATGTTTTCAATTTTTTCCTTTGTCCTACTTTCTGGAGAATGTCTTAACCACATTCTCTAAATCTGCTTAGACTAATCATTTTTCTGTTTAGTTTTAATTTCCAAAAAATTTTTCTTTTTCATTTTTTGGCCTTGGGACATTTCTTAAAATACTTGCTACTGCTTTTTCATGAACAAATCATCTTCTTTTTCTCCATAAAGGAAATAGGCAATGTATCGAGCTCTCTGTAGGAGACTGGATCCAGCTTTCCTAACATGTGTGGGCTTTACTTCACTACTGGCTGCTGCTAGTCTGCCCACAGTGTTTGAGAGGTGGGCGTGTCAGCTAGGGTGTGGGGTGTTTGTGGCTGGTGTGGTCTGCTGACTGAGAAGCCTCACTGAAAGGCTTTCTGGCTCAAGGATAAATTGAGCTGTTACTATAGTTTTATTCTTTATCAGCTGGCCCTGATCAGTTAGCTCAGGGATGCTTCCTTTATTCTTGTCTGCTTCTTTGATTTAAGTTTCCAAGTTTTCTGGGTGGGCAGAGTGTGGAATTTGTGCTTTTAAAAAAATACTTTTATAATAGAATTTTATACATGAACACTGTATTTACATCATTTCCCCTCCCTGCCCCTCAAACTCCTCCAGTTCCCTCGTAGTCCCTTTCAAGTTATTGACTTCCTCTGAACACACACACACGCACACACACACACACACACACGTACACACACACACGCACACACACGCACACACACACACACACACATTATTGAGTCCATTTAGTTTTGCTTGCACATTTAGGGCTTCCACTGGAATTGAATCAACTTTGGGTAGTCATTCCTGTAGAATACTGATTCTCCCTCTTCTAAAACTGTTCATTGTCTGTAGTTCTTCATCTATTGTTAGGACCTTGTGGGATTTTCCCCAACTGGTATTGTTAGTATGCAGGTTTTGTTTAGGAAACCATATTGTTGACATTGCACAGGTGTAGCTTCCCTGATGCATATGGAAGATACTGTCTTGCAGAAGATGTGCTGGTCCTCTGGCTCTCACTATCAGGAATTTATGTATGTGACAGTAATTCATACAAATTCTTCAACAGCCTCCAGAGTCAAACCAGGTCCTTTCCCCATGATGCCTCCATGTCTGAGAATTTCTTGAGTTTAAGGTATTAAAAAAACATCTTTTGGGTTACCTCAGGTGGGTTTTCCTTCTTTTCTACCTTTCCCAGTTTCTGAAATTGGGTCATCCTCACGCCTTCTTGGATTCACCTTAGCCTTAATAATTGGTTTTGTTTTTCATTTTCATTGTAATTAATGTTGGCAATGAGCAGAGGAAATGAAATACATTCAACTCTTATTTGGCTGAAAGTTTTAAGATTTATTTGTATTTTACATTCATATCAACTTTTAAACAAACATTTTGGGGCCCGTTATATTGCCTCTACATGAGGCAGTAACCTTTTTTTTCTTAATTGAAGTACATGACAAAGTAATGGATGAGTCTATAAAGTAACATAGTTCTTCTATCACTTTTCTGGCTCTGTTGGCAAATGTTTGCTTTAAGTGTCCCTGGCAGTCAGTACCATGGAGATCATATACTCTGTGATGATCATATGCACACACCATACAATAACTTCTCAAAAATTAATCATGACTCAATATGTTGTGAACATTTTTAGGGGTGGACTTTGCTCAAAGACTGTAAAACATGAAACATATTTTTAAGGGTTGAGAGAAGCAGTTCGCTGTTTCTACCGCAGTGAAACTGTTTTCATAGATTGTTTTATAGTTATTTTTGAGAAAATTTGAAACTCCCCAACCAGTGCTTATCTCCTGGTTTGTTGAACTTATTTCACATCCTTTTAACTGTATATTTGCTGATTAAGTAGAGATATGATTTTAATATTCTGTAATGTTTGTCTCAGTGTTAATTTTTAAGCTCCAAAAGTGTCTCATTTCAACATAATGGGATAAATTGAAGAAATATATGGTTATTTATCTGTATATTTTTAGTATCTTTATCTCTGTGGCTCCTCAGTTTTGTCCCCCTCCCATAGGAAATCATGAAATAATGGGACTTATTTTAGTTTGTATTCTAACTGGTACCTTTTATCTTTTTAATTTTGTGCCATTGGATCTCTCTCAGCATCATTATGCTTATTTGGACCTTCACTAAAAAAAAAAAAACAGAAAGTGATTCTGGTGTAAATTCCTTTAGAAGTACTTATTTTTGCTTTATGTATGTGTGCCTACTGTCTTGAGATCCAGAAGAGGGCGTGGAGCTCCTGAAATGGAGAATGATTTTGAACCTCTATAGGAGTGCAGGGAACCAAACCTGGGTCCTCTGCAAGAGCAGCCTGTGCTCTCAATTGCTGAGCCATCTGTCCAGCTCTTCTGTAAGTTCTGTATGTGTTTTGATTGATGGCATTGGTTTTTTTCTGTTTAGCTGCAATATATTCCTGATGACACTTAGAATGTTTCTCGTGAGCTTCATTCCACAGTATTTCAAACAACAATCTTTTCGGTTGCCCTCTAAGGAGAAGCTATCATCTTTACTTTGTTGCTTTAATAGAAGAAACCGAATAGGCTCATAGAACTTCTTTAGAAGTCAGACAGGACAGCTGTGTGTCAGGTGGCATACCTTAAAAGGGGCTCAAGAGTCCAGGGTGAGGCTTACCTACAAAGTCTGCACTCTTGGATCCTACTGAGGGATTGCCTCACTGGATGAGGTTGACAGATAAATTACTATTAAGTCTGAGTTTAGGTAAATTCGTGGTGAGAAGAATTTGAATATTTCTCTGTCTTTTCCTGCTCTAGTATCCCTTCTCTGGGTTTTATCATTCTCATTTTCCTTCCCCTTGCATGCTTATGCCAATCCCAGGTTCCTCTTGGGTCCAATGACTACTTATACATCTCCATCTGTTGCTTCCTCTTCTGCTACCCAATTGTTTTGCCCTATATGAGGTTAAGAGGGTTGAAGAATAGAGCTTTGGTCTGCCTGATTTCCTCTTTGGTCAAAATGACTTGCCTGTACATCACAGCACAGCTTGTGTGCTCTTTAGAAACACACAATTCAAATTGTGTAGCTCCTTAGCTTTGTGTTACACTCAGAAGTATTCTTATTTGTCAGTGCCTGTCAGTTTGGGTCCTTTTCCCATTCCCTTTTCATCTTCAGCTAAGACTTGCATTATCAGATACGCTAGCCTTCTTTCTATACTGGAAGCACACCAAGCTCAATGTTGTCTTAGGTCTGCATATACCCAGGTTTCTTTACCTGGGTCTCTGCTGGGTGCATGTTTTTGCATAGCTCAGTCTTTCATTCATCCAAGAATAATATCATATGAGCTCTTGAGAAAGATCTATCCCCTTATTTCCTCCCACTTGTTACTCTTCTTGTGTGTTATGTGGACACATTCTCAGATTTGATCCTACTTTATTTTTTACTGTTTTGAGCATGTTTGTGTCATAGTTCAGTGTGCTGGCTAGTTTTATGTCAACTTGACACAAGCTAGAGAGTCAAGAAGAGGGAACCTCAATTGAGAACAATGCCTCTACCAGACTTACCTGTGGGCAAACCTATGATGCATTTTCTTAGTTGATGATTGATGTGGAAAGGCCCAGTTCATTGTGTGTGGTGCCTGTGAGCAAGCTAGGAGGAGCAAGCCAGTAAGTGGCACTCCTCCATAGCCTCTGCATCGGCTCCAGCCTCCAGGTTTTTGCCCTGATTTCCCTGGATTTTGGGCCACAATCTATAATATGAAATAAACACTTTCCTCCCCCAATTGCTTTTGGTCATGGTGTTTTATTACCACAATAAAAACTCTGTCTAAGACAGTTACTCTTCATACCACTTTCTTGGTGTTGCTCCAGATAACTATCTACGTAGAACGGAACTTTACCACTTGGGGTGAATCATGGAAATACCTTTACTTTCAACAGCTTGAGTTTGAGATCATGTCATGGTTTTGTTTCGGCCATCACCCACTTATTCTGCCTGTAAATCTCTCAAGGGTGAGAGTTCGTTTTATTAAATCATATGTTCACTCACATTGTTCTTTCTGGTTCCTGATGCTCTAGCATTCCTTCTTTTTATCATTCTGTGTATATTTGAAGAACTTTCTTTTTCAACGTTTAAGGCTAAAGTTATTAATGATGAATGATTTCAGTTTTGTTTCACTTAACAATGCCATTATGTCTCCGTCATTCCTAAAGAGCAGGTGCCACCAGTACAGAATTAGCAGGTGACACCTCTGTCCTTTCAACTTTTGGAAACTGCTGTGCCCTTTCCTTTTCGCCTCTGCTGCTTCAGGGAAACTTCTGCTGTCGTTTGAACTGAGGTCTTCTTAGAAGTGATGTGGCTCTTCCTCTCACTGCTTTGTTTTAAGTTTGTTGGTTGTATCTTCTGTCATGCTGGTCTGCCTTTGAATTCATTCAGTTTGTTTTACTTTCCATATTTTATTTTTAGGGCTTGTCATTTTCATTTGGTTCTTTTGAATTTATTTTTATGTGTATAGATGTCTTGTCTGCATGTATGCGCACCATGTGTTTGTAGTGCCTATGGAGTCCAGAGAAGAGCATCAGATCACCTGGGCATGGAGTTACAGACTGTTGTGTGCGGTTATACAGGTACTTGGAACTGACACTGGGTCTTCTGCAAGAGCAGCAAATGTTCTTAGCCATTGAGCCCTCTCCCCAGCCCATGGATCATTTAAAATTAAACAATCTTTTTTGTGCAGTGTATTTTGAATATATTCTTTCCCCTCCTCTACCTTCTCCCCAAACCTTCCTATCTCCTTACCCATACAACTTCATGTTCTCTCTCTCTCTCTCTCTCTCTCTCTCTCTCTCTCTCTCTCTCTCTCTCTCTCTCTCTCTCTCTCTCTCTCTCTCTCTCACACACACACACAGAAATAAAACCCTTAGGAAGAAGAAGAACAACAACAAAGCCTCCAAATAATACACAAAGCAAACTTTAAAAAATCAATAAGGCAAAAATACCAAAATAAAAACACACAGAAAGAAACAAAGTATTGTCTTAGTCTGTGTTCATGACTATGCCAACTCATTCATATATATGAAAAAGAATTTAATTGGGGCTTTCTTACACTTTCAGGGGTTTAGCCCGCTATTATCATGGTGTGGGTTATGAAGGCATGCTGACAGACACAGTGCTGGATATGTAGCTGATAGTTCTATGGCCTGATCTGCAGGCAGTGTTAGGAAAGAGACACTGGGTCTGGTCTGGGATTTTGAAACTTCAAAGCCCACCCCTGGTGACACAATTCCTCCAACAAGGAAAGACTTTCTAGTCCTTCTTAAGAGTGTAGTTCCCTGATGACTAAGCATTCAAATACTTGAATCTGTGGGGCCCATTCTTTTTCAAACCACCACAAGTTCGTTATGTAGTGATCAACTACTCGGGTATAGGGCCTTCCCAGGAATGTGAACTAATGTACATATGAACTCATAGAGACTGTGAGAGCATACAAAAGACTCTGAATAAATTCAGAAAAGAGAGTAGACATAAAATCCTGCCCATAACGAAGAAAATATTTTCATGTGATATATCCTGGGAAAGAGAATACCAGTTTTCTCTAATA
>NW_024434440.1:0-4349 GCF_017639785.1 Mesocricetus auratus | reverse complement strand
TGATGCAACACTGTGTGAGAAACTACATGTGTAACATGTGGAAAACTAACGATATGACACTGTGTGAGAATCTAAACATGTAAATTCTTCAAAACTAGCCTTATAACCTCGTGTGAAGAACTACATGTGTAACTTGTTGAAAACTAACGAATCACCTCTATGCAAGACTCTATAAGCTATCCTTCTTGAAAATCATCAATACACACTCATGAGGAACTACATGTGGAACTTAATGAAAACTAATGATACAAACGCTGTGAGATTCTGTACGTGTACATTATTGAAAACTAATGATACAGCAATATGTGAGAATCTACATGTGTACCATATTGAAAAATAATGATATAATGCTGTGTGAGAATCTACAGGTGGAACATATTGAAAACTAACGATCCAACACAGTGTGAGAATCTACGCATATAAATTATTGAAAACTAATTACACAACACTGTGTTCGATTTTACACATATAACTTGTTGAAAATAACGCTACAATGCTGTGTGATAATCTACACGTGTAACTTTTGGAAAACTAACCACACAACTCTGTGTGAGATTCAACAGGTGTAACTTATTGAAAACTAACGATACAATGCTGCATGAGAATACAGGTGTAACATATTAAAAGCTAACGATCCAACACTGTGTGAGAATCTACATGTGTAACTTATAGGCAACTATCGATAAAATACTGTGTGAGATACTACATGTTGAAAACTAACACTATAACGCGGTGTGATAATCTACATGTGTAAATCATTGAAAACTAAGATACAATGCTGTGTGAGATTCAACACATGTAGCTTATTGAAAACTAACAAGAAAAAGCTGTGTGAGATTCTACAACTATACTTTATTGAAAACTAATTCTACAACGCTGTGTGATAATCTACACCTGTAACTTATTGATAACTAATGATACAAAGCTGTGTGAGATTCTACACGTGTACCTTATTGAAAAGTAGCAATAAAGATATATGAGAATCTACACGTGTAAATTATTAAAAATTGACGATACAACCCTCTGTGAGAAACTGCACGAGTGAATTCTTGAAAACTAACAATCTGTTTTTGTGACTGGGTTACCTCACTCAGGATGGTTCCTTCTAGTGTCATCCATTTTCCTGCAAATCTCAGGAATCCATTCTTTTTTTCTGCTGAATAGTACTCCATGGTGTAAATGTACCATATTTTCTCTATCCACTCTTCAGTTGAGGGGCATCTAGGTTGCTTCCAAGTTCTGGCTATTACAAATAATGCTGCTATGAACATATTGGAACAGACAAACTTGTTGTATGAATGGGCATCTTTTGGATATATGCCTAAGCGTGGAGTTGCTGGGTCTTGTGGTAGGTTTATTCCAATTTTCTGAGGAATCTCCACACTGATTTCCAAAGTGCTAACAAGTTGGCACTCCCACCAGCAACGGAGGAGTGTTCCCCTTTTACCACATCCTCTCCAGTATAAATTGTCGTTGGTGTTTTTGATTTTAGCCATTTTGACAGGAATAAGATGGTATCTAAGAGTTGTCTTGAATTGCATTTCCTGGATGGTAAAGGATGTTGAGTGCTTTCTCAAGCGTCTCTTCGCCATTTTAGCCTCCTCTATTGAGAATTCTCTATTTACTTCTGTACCCCAAGTTTTAATTGGATCCTTTGGTGTTTTGGAGACTTGCTTCTTGAGTTCTTTGTAAATTTTGGAGATTAGCCCTCTGTCAGATGTGGGGATAGTGAATATTTTTCCCATTCTGTAGACTGCCTTTTTGTCTTGTTGACAGTGTCCTTTGCCTTACAGAAGCTTTTCAGTTTCAGGAGGTCCCGTTTGTTAATTGTCGATCTTAGTGTTTGTGCCACTGGTGTTATGTTTAGGAAGTGGTCTCCTGTACCAAGTCGTTGAAGAGTATCTCCCAATTTCTCTGCTAAAAGTTTCAGTGTGGCTGGATTTATGTTGAGATCTTTGATCCATTTGGATTTAAGTTATGTACGAGGTGGTAAACATGGATCTATCTGCAGTCTTCTGCATACCAGTACCCAGTTATGCCAGCATCATTTGTTGAAGATGCTTTCTTTTTTCCATTGTATACTTTTAGCTTCTTTGTCAAATATCAAGTGTTCATAAGTGTGTGGGTTAAAATCAGGGTTTTCAATTCGGTTCCATTGGACTACCTGCCTATTTTTGTGCCAATATCAATCTGTTTTCAGGACAATAGCTCTATAATAGAGCTTGAAGTCAGGGATGGTAATGCCTACTGAAGTTCCTTTATTGTATAGAGTTGTTTTGACTATCCTGGGCCTTTTGTTTTTCCATATAAAGTTGATTCATGTTCTTTCCAGGTCCTTGAAGAATTGTGATGGAATTTTGATAGGGATTGCATTGTATCTGTAGACTGCTTTTGGCAAGATTGCCATTTTTTATTATGTAGATCCTACCAATCCAAGAGTTTGGTAGATCTTTCCATTTTCTGGTATCCTCTTTGATTTCTTTCTTTGCAGACTCAAAGTTCTTGATATACAAGTCATTCACTTCCTTGGTTAATATTTTCCTGAGGTATTTGATTCTCTTTATGGCTATTGTAAAGGGTGAGGTTTACTGATTTCTTTCTCAGTCACCTCATCATCTGTATATAATAGGGCCACTGATTTTTTTGCATTTACCTTGTATCCTGCCATATTGTTTAAGGTGTTTATCAGCTCTGGGCATTCCCTTGCATAGTGTTTCGGGTCACTTATGTAAACTATCATATCATCTGCAAATAGTGAAAGTTTGACTTCTTCTTTTCCTATTTGTATCTTCTTTATCACGATTTGTTGTCTTATTGCTGTAGCTAGAACTTCAAGTACAATACTGAAGAGATATGGAGAGAGTGGACAGCCTTGTCTTGTTCCTGATTTTAGAGGAATTGCTTTGAGTTTCTCTCCATTTAGTTTGATGTTACCTGTTGGTTTACTGTATATTGCTTTTATTATATTCAGGTATGTTCCTGTTATCCCTGATCTCTCTAGGACCTTTATCATGAAGGGGTGCTGGATTTTGTCAAAGGCTTTTTCAGCATCTAGTGAGATGATCATGTGGTTTTTCTTTCGCAGTTTGTTTATATGGTGGATTACATTGATAGATTTTCTAATGTTGAACCATCCCTGCATTCCTGGGATGAAGCCTACTTGACCATGGTGGATGATTTTTCTGATGTGTTCTTGAGTCCGGTTTGTGAGTATTTTATTGAGTATTTTTGCATCGATGTTCATGACGGAAATTGGTCTATAGTTCTCTTTCTTAGTTGTGTCTTATTGTGGTTTGGGTATCAAGGTAATTGTAGCCTCATAAAAAGAGTTTGGTAGTGAGCCTCCTGCTTCTATTGTGTGGAATACTTTGAGGAGTATTGGAATTAGCTCTTCTTTGAATTTCAGGCAGAATTCTGCACTGAAGCCATCTGGGCCTGGGCTTTTTTTTGTTTGGGAGACTTTTGATGACTGCTTCTATTTCATTAGGGGTATTAGGTCTGTTTAGATTGTTTATCTGCTCTTGATTTAGTTTTGGCAAGTGATATCTATCTAGGAAATTGTCCATTTACTTTAAATTTTCGAATTTTGTGGAGTACAGATTTTCAAAGTATGCCCTGATGATTCTCTGGATTTCCTCAGAGTCCGTTGTTATGTCCCCTTTTTCATTTCTGATTTTGTTAATTAGCATGCTCTCTCTCTGTCTTTTGGTTAGTTTGGACAGAGGTTTGTCTATTTTGTTGATTTTCTCAAAGAACCAACTCTTTGTTTCATTGATTCTTCTCAGTGTTTTCCTGGTTTCTACTTGATTGATTTCAGCCCTCAATTTGATTATTTCCTGGCGTCTGCTCCTCCTGGGTAAGTTTTCTTCTTTTTGTTCTAGAACATTCAGCTGTGCTATTAATTCTTTAGTATGACTGTTCTCCAGTTTCTTCATGTGGGCACTTAGTGCTATAAACTTTCCTCTCAACACTGATTTCAAAGTGTCCCATAAGTTTGTGTATGTTGTGTCTTCATTCTCATTGAATTCCAGGTGTGTTTCTTTTAGGTAGCAGAAGGATGGGATCTGTCTTTGTATCTAATCTAATACCCGTGTATTTTTATAGGTTAGTTAAGACCAATAATATTGAGAAAAATTAATGACCATTGATTGTTAATTCTTGTTTGTTTTTGTTGGTTGGTGGTGGTAGTATTGGGTGGATTTACCCTGCTTTTTCTTTTATCTTTTGGTGAAGTGGGATTATCTATTGCCGCTGTTTCTGTGATTGTAGTTAACATCATTAGGTACTCCTTCTGTACTTTCTGTAGGTCTAGATTAGTGTATGTATATTGTTTAAATCTACTTTTGTTA
>NW_024434439.1:0-803 GCF_017639785.1 Mesocricetus auratus | reverse complement strand
GCAAGTGTATTCAGTATGAGACAGCTCTCACTGGTCACAGGTGTCCTGTTAGGATCTAAATTTGTTTACAGGCATCACCATGGAAACACCAAGATTCTGCCAGGAAGCATCCAATGGTAAGTTGCCATTCCAAGCTAATAGTTGGGATTGGTTGATTAAGGTTCCTGTAGACCAAAGTAGCCATGGAATCTGAGGTGTGGACTAGTAAAAGGAGGTGATCATGAAATGGGAATCCCACTTCCCATTGATGTTAGCCTGTGCTGTCATGTCAGTGCTTTTCTAAGGTTAACTGATGAAGCTGTGCATGATGTGCATATGATGTGCCCCATCAGCATACACTGTAGCTATTTCAGTAGTCTTTTCAAAGAAGTAAGAACACCCACATTGAGGGAACTCAGGTGAGAATCCCTTTCAGTTGGTATGAGTTATGGGCAATCAGCATGTGTCCATGACCCAAGGAATAGATCCAAGGGCTCCTTGCTGACTGTGTTGAAGGGCAATGGTGGGTTCATTGAGTGTACCTGCAATACTCAACACCAACACTCTACTGTTTGGCTTTCTTTCCCTGAAGTATTCCTTTCTCTCTGCCTGCACAGGCTGGACTCACACTTCCCTTCTCTGCTTTTCATCCCATCTTTGTAAGGTCTCATTCTTGAACCATCTGTAATTACAGCGAAATCTTGCCTTCTTGGAAGGAGGCAGGATAGCTTGACTTACTATATTCTGTGTCTCTTGTATCCCCTATTCTCCTGATAAGAATGAAAGCCACCTGCACTGGCTAATTCCATTAACTGATGACATGA
>NW_024434438.1:0-12565 GCF_017639785.1 Mesocricetus auratus | reverse complement strand
AAATGGCTGAGAGGCACTTGAGAAAGTGCTCAACATCCTTAGCCATCCGGGAAATGCAAATCAAAGCAACTCTGAGATACCATCTCACTCCTGTCAGAATGGCTAAAATCAAAAACACCAATGACAATTTATGCTGGAGAGGATGTGGTGAAAGGGGGACACTCCTCCATTGCTGGTGGGAGTGCCAACTGGTTCAGCCACTTTGGAAAGCAGTATGGAGATTCCTCAGAAAAATTGGAATAAACCTACCACAAGACCCAGCAACTCCACTCTTAGGCATATATCCAAAAGATGCCCATTCATACAACAAAGATGTCTGTTCCACTATGTTCATAGCAGCTTTATTTGTAATAGCCAGAACTTGGAAGCAACCTAGATGTCCGTCACCCGAAGAATGGATAGAGAAAATGTGGTACATCTACACAATGGAGTACTATTCAGCAGAAAAAAATAATGGAATCATGAGATTCGCAGGCAAATGGATGACACTAGAAGAAACCATCCTGAGTGAGGTAACCCAGTCACAAAAAGAGAAACATGGCATGTACTCTCTCATATATGGATTTTAGACATAGATCTGGGGAGTGCCAGCCTACAATCCTATGGCCAGATCGTCTGGGAAACAGAAACTTCATTTACTGGCTGGTTAAGTACTGAGCTGAGCTCAAGAAAGCCAGTATCAGAGAGGGAGGTCTGATGATCAAAGGGATTAAGACTGGGCTGGTTGAACCCCCAGTAACAGCTGACCAGACAAAGGTTAACTCTTGAATCCCAGGCATCAGCCTGGGAATCCAGCATGGGACTGATCAAGACCCCCTGAATCTGGGTGTCAGTGAGGAGGCCTAGGTAATCTATTGAGCCTTGGACAGCAGATCAGTACCCATCCCAAGTATACACACGGTCTCTGGACTCCCATAGAACAATGTGAGGTGCACTCTCACCCTGAACTCTTGGGGAAGGGTCTAGGCCCTGCCCTATATGAAATGACAGACTATGGACACCCCCATTGAGGGCCTCACCCTCCCTGGGGGAATGAGGGGATAACGGGGGGGGATGGGGGAGGGCACGGGAGGAGGGGAGGGAAAGGGAGAGGAAACTCGTACTGACTTGTGAAGCAACCTTGTTTCTTATCTAAATTTAAAATGGAAAATAAAAAAAATATTAATAAAAAAAAGTGATAATAAAAAAAAACTTTGGGCAGCATCCCCTTTGGTATATTAAATAAGCACCTTAGCCGTTTATCCTTAATTTGTGAATTAGCATATGTAAATTATTAATACTTCTGGTGGCTTCTTATAGGACTGCTCCCACATTAATCGGGTGATTTGAGCTAGCTTGTTACAACCAGGAGAGTTGTTTGGTTTTCTAAGAATCATAAAGTTCCTTAGAATTCATGGGGCTTCAATCCATAAATGTCCCTAGAGGTTGAGGCCTATTCTTTAGATTCCACCCCTACAATCCATGAAGGAGTCCCATTTGTAATGGGACAAATCCCCAGCATGGGCACAGTTGCATTGTAAAAGGCACTGGCAGCTGGATCTCTGACAGCACATGAATCTGCTTATTTTTAGGCAGGATTTTAATATTCGTTAGAACTGCCAAAATTACTAACAATTTATTGATGATTTCATATCAGAAGATGCAGAAAAATATTCTTGTGAAAGAAGTTAATTGAAAGAAAATGAAACAAATTCCTGGAAAATACCAGTAGTTAGAAAGCATAAGTTCAGATTAGTCTTGGAACTTTTCTTTCTCAAGGTAAATAGAAGTGTCATTTATACTTTTTTATTGCAGAAAGAAACGGATCCACTTTCAATACATGATGAAGTCTCATTAATATTGGCGATTTAGTAAACAATATATTTTATATCACTAAGGATACCATCAAATTTTATATGATTGAAAGTGAAGTGCAAGATAATATGAAAAACAAGATGCTTGAATTTATGGAATTTTGAGTATATACTTAGGGATAGAAAGATCAAGGTTTACTTTGTGAAATATTTCAATCGTCCATAAGGGAAGTGATGACTAGATATTATTAGAAAGATGTACCACAGTTTTGGTTTGAATAATTTCTTGCCAATTTAAACTGTGGAATCTTATTCATGTGATTATATTGGGCCATACAAACCTATTAGTTTTTCTCTTTTGACAGCTCTCTTGGTATTCATTAAAACATCAAAGCATACTTCTTAAGCAAAAATCTTAATATTCTTTGTAGGTACAGCTCATATAAAATAACTAAAATTTATGTGTGTGTGTGTGTGTGTGCATACACTTCTACATTTACACACTCATTTTATCCGGTAAAGTTAGAGACGCCTGGGATTTTAGCAATGATGTAGTGGATCAATGAAATGTGATCAGGATTTAAAGGCCAATCTGAATCTCATGAGAATCTCTGTCAATAATATTCCAACAATAATTGAGTAAATGAAGATCCTATGACTAATTTTTTTAACTTTATGATATTGTGGTTGTATATTTTGGAGCAGGATCTCAGATTCACGTGGCTGAGATAGAATTTTTATACTTAAGCATGTCGTTCACATATTTCTGCCTCCTATTCTGAGTGCAGGGCTGATGACTGAACCCATGATTGCTTGCATTATAGTCAATTTTTCAATTGGTGAGCTACATTCTCTTAGTAACTATGCTTATGAACTTGTACTGCTTTACACAGTTGTAATTCTACACTACCAATTTTAAAATACAACCAGAAAAATAGTAATTCAGAATGACCATAAAAATTGTTGGATGAGCCCTTCACTTGCCTTTACAAAGATCAAAGTTTGGATTCATTTAAATCTCCAAATACACTCCAAAAGACTCTGGAAATTCTTTAAATACATTGAAGATGATAGTGAAAACTTTTTGAAAACATTCCTTGCATTCTTAACTTTCCACATATCATTTTGTGATGTGTGTGAGAAGGGAGTGGTTACATAGTAAATTGCCCTTTTCACTGAGAAAATGCTTTTTGTAACTCAACTCATTCGCCCTCCACAAACGACTCAGAACACCTAACCTAGAGTAACTATCTACCATCTCATGAGACAATTGTCTATATATCAAATTTTGCCTGTGTAAATTGAAGACATCCTATTCTCCCTTTCTTCCAACAGAATTTAACCTTAGTTCTCTGCACATAGATTCAGAAAGAAATTGAATATTAGGCAATAATAGGCAAAAATGGACGATAAGTGATTAGGTATGCAGTGAGATAGGAAAAAAATAATCATGAAAATGCAGGTTTCTGTCCCACATGGTCCCAATGACAGTTTTCTCCAATGTTATACTAATTATCAACCTGTTTGCTAATAGTTACAGCTTTTTATTGGATACCCCTGTTTTCAGTAATTACACATTTCTATTAATGTATATTTGGCACAAGACTATGGCTTATCCATTAACTGGCATATTACTCCCTTGGCACCATGGCATCTCTTCTCAGCCTCTCTCCTCCTTCTTATCCCCAACCTTTTCCTGGGCTGGTAACACTTGATCATCAGGGTATTATTCCTCAAACAATTAGAAAAACATATATAGAAGGACATATTCAACCATCTACTTTTATCTCTTTAACACAAGTTTTATTTCTTTTCTTACATTTTAAAATATATTTTTATTTAAATCATAAACAATATTATTTTAAATTTCAGTCCCATTCTCTCTCCCTTCCATACACACATGGCCCCTAAAGCCACCCACCCCAAGCTCCAACCACTTCCCTGTTGGGGACTGCTAGAACCTTGAACAAAATGGAGTCTGTCAACTGTTTCTTGGCCTTCTGACTACGTGACTGCCAGCACACATGCCCTTGAGACAAAGGAAAAGGCTAATCATAAAAGTTAAATTTACAGAGCAGAATGGATTCGAAGACAGAACCCTTCCTTCTGCTGCATACAAGAAACACACCTCACCCTTAAAGACAGACATTACCTGAGAGTTAAAGGTTGGGAAAAAATTTTTCAATCAAATGGACCCAAGAAACAAGCAGGGGTAGCAATCCTAATATCTAACAAAATAGACTTTAAAATAAAATCAATCAAAAGAGATGAAGGAGGTCATTACATACTCATCACAGGTAAAACCTACTAAGATGAAGTGTCTATTCTGAACATCTATGCCCCAAATACAAAGGCATCCACATTCGTTAAAGAAATATTATTAGAACTTAAATCTCATCTAAAGCCCCACACAGTTATAGTGGGAGATTTCAACACACCACTCTCACCACTAGACAGGAATACCAGACAGGAACTCAACAAAGAAGCAAAAGGTCTAATAGAAGTAATGACCCAACTGGGATTAACAGATATCTATAGAACATTTAATCCACATAAAAAAGAATATACCTTCTTCTCAACACCACATGGAACCTTCTCAAAAATCGACCACATACTTGGCAACATATCAAACCTCAGCAGCTACAAAAAAATTGGAATAACTCCATGCATCTTATCAGACCACCATGCTTTAAAATTAGAATTCAACAACAACACAAATTGCAGAAAACCTACAACTCATGGAAATTGAATAATGCTCAACTGCACCATCCCTGGGTCAAAGAGGAAATAAAAAAACAAATTAAAGACTTCCTCGAATTCAATGAGAATGAAGACACAACATACACAAACCTATGGGACACTTTGAATGCAGTGCTACGGGGGAAGTTCATAGCGCTAAGTGCTCACATGAAGAAACAGGAGAACAGTTATACCAGAGAATTAACATCACAGCTGAAAGCTCTAGAACACAAAGAAGCAAACTCCCTCAGGAGGAGTAGATGCCAGGAAATAATCAAATTGAGAGCTGAAATCAATAAAGTAGAAACCAGGAAAACAATACAAAGAATCAATGCAACAAAGAGTTGGTTCTTTGAGAAAATCAACAAGATAGACAAACCTTTGTCCAAACTTACCAAACAGCAGAGAGTGAACACACAAATTAACAAAATTAGAAATGAAAAGGGGGACATAACAACAGACTCTGAGGAAATCCAGAGAATAATTAGGCCATACTTTGAAAACCTGTACTCCACAAAATTCGAAAATTTAAAGGAAATGGATGACTTCCTTGACAGCTATCAATTGCCAAAATTAAATCAAGAACAGATAAGCAATTTAAATCGACCTATAACCCCTATGGAAATAGAAGCTGTCATCAAAAGTCTCCCAACCAAAAAAAAGCCCAGGTCCAGATGGCCTCAGTGCAGAATTCTACCAGAAATTCAAAGAACAGCTTATACCAATTCTTCTCAAAGTGTTCCACACAATAGAAGCAGAAGGGTCTTTGCCAAACTCTTTCTATGAGGCTTCAATAACCTTGATCCCCAAGCCACACAAAGATACAACTAAGAAAGAGAACTTCAGACCAATATCCCTCATGAACATTGATGCAAAAATACTCAATAAAATACTGGCAAATCAGATCCAAGAACACATCAAAACAATCATTCACCACGATCAAGTAGGTTTCATCCCAGGGATGCAGGGATGGTTCAACATACAAAAATCCATCAACGTAATCAACCATATAAACAAGCTGAAAAACAAAAATCACATGATCATCTCACTAGATGCTGAAAAAGCCTTTGACAAAATCCAAACCCCTTCATGATAAAGGTCTTGGAGAGATCTGGGAAAACAGGGACAAACTTAAACATAATAAAAGCTATATACAGTAAACCAACAGCCAACATCAAACTAAATGGACAGAAACTCAACGCAATTCCTCTAAAATCAGGAACAAAACAAGGCTGTCCACTCTCTCCATACCTTTTCAACATGGTACTTGAAGTTCTAGCTATTGCCATACGACACCAAAGGGGGATCATGGGGATACAAATTGGGAAGGAAGAGGTCAAACTTTCACTGTTTGCAGACGATATGATAGTTTACATCAATGACCCAAAGAACTCTACCAGGGAACTCTTACAGCTGATTAACACCTTTAGCAAAGTGGCAGGCTACAAGATCAACTCAAGAAAATCAGTAGCCCTACTATATACAGATGATAAAAGGGCTGAAAGAGAAATCAGAGAAACATCACCCTTTACAATTGCCACAAACAACATAAAATACCTTGGGGTAACGCTAACCAAACAAGTGAAAGACATGTATCGTAAGAACTTTGAATCTTTAAAGAAAGAAATTAAAGAAGCCCTCAGAAAATAGAAAGATCTCCCATGCTCTTGGATAGGTAGGATCAATGTAGTAAAAATGGCAATCCTGCCAAAAGCAATCTACAGATTCAATGCAATCCCCATTAAAATCCCAGCACAATTCTTCACAGTCCTTGAAAGAACAATAATCAATTTTGTATGGATAAACAAAAGACCCAGGATAGCCAAAACAACCCTGTTCAACAAGGCAACGTCCGGAGGCATCACTATCCCTGACCTCAAGCTCTATTATAGAGCTTTAGTCCTGAAAACAGCGTGGTATTGGCACAAAAATAGACAGGTAGACCAATGGAATCGAATTGAAAACCCAGGTATTAACCCACACACGTACGAACATCTGATCTTTGACAAAGAAGATAAAAATATACAATGGAATAAAGAAAGCATCTTCAACAAATGGTGCTGGCATTATTGGAAACTGGCATGTAGAAGAATGCAGATCGATCCATGTTTATCGCCATGCACAAAACTTAAGTCCAAATGGATCAAAGACCTCAACATAAATCCAGCCACACTGATCCTCTTAGAAGAGAAAGTGGGTGGTATCCTTGAACGAATTGTTACAGGAGAGAGCTTCCTGAACATAACACCAGTAGCACAGACAGTGAGATCAACAATTAATAAATGGGACCTACTGAAACTGAGAAGCTTCTGTAAAGCAAAGGACACAGTCAGCAAGACAAAAAGGCAGCCCACAGAATGGGAAAAAATATTCACTAGTCCCACATCTGACAGAGGGTTGATCTCCAAAATTTACAAAGAACTCAAGAATCAAGTCTCCAAAACAGCAAAGGACCCTATTAAAAAGTGGGCTGAAGAACTAAATAGAGAGTTTTCAATAGAGGAGTCTAAAATGGCTGAGAGGCACTTGAGAAAGTGCTCAACATCCTTAGCCATCCGGGAAATGCAAATCAAAACTACTCTCAGATACCATCTCACTCCTTTCAGAATTGCTAAAATCAAAAACACCAATGACAATTTATGCTGGAGAGGATGTGGTGAAAGGGGGACACTCCTCCACTGCTTGTGGGAGTGCCAACTGGTTCAGCCACTTTGGAAATCAGTATGGAGATTCCTCAGAGAAATGGGAATAAACCTACCACAAGATCCAGCAACTCCACTCTTAGGCATATATCCAAAAGATGCCCATTCATACAACAAAGATGTCTGTTCCACAATGTTCATAGCAGCTTTATTTGTAATTGCCAGAACTTGGAAGCAACCTAGATGTCCCTCACCTGAAGAGTGGATAGAGAAATTGTGGTACATCTACACAATGGAGTACTATTCAGCAGAAAAAAATAATGGAATCATGAGATTGACAGGCAAATGGACGACACTAGAAGAAACCATCCTGAGTGAGGTAACCCAGTCACAAAAAGAGAAACATGGAATGTACTCTCTCATATATGGATTTTAGACGTAGATCTGGGGAGTGCCAGCCTTCAATCCTATGGCCAGATCGTCTGGGAAACAGAAACTTTATTTAGTTGCTGATCGAAGAAGAGGCAGACTCCCTTGGTTAATTACTGAGCTGAACTCAAGAAAGCCAGTAACAGAGAGGGAGGACTGATGATCAAAGGTATTAAGACTGGGCTGGTTTAACCCCCAGAAACAGCTGACCAGACAAAGGTTAACTCTTGAATACCAGGCATCAGCCTGGGAATCCAGCATGGGACTGATCAAGACCCCCTGAATCTGGGTGTCAGTGAGGAGGCCTAGGGAATCTATTGAGCATTGGGCAGCAGATCAGTACCCATCCCAAGTATACACACGGACTTTGGACTCCCATAGAACAATGTGAGGTGCACTCTCACCAGAACTCTTGGGGAAGGGTCTAGGCCCTGCCCTATATGAAATGACAGACTATGCACACCCCCATGGAGGGCCTTACCCTCCCTGGGGAAATGAGGGGATAACGGGGGGGGAGGGCTCGGGAGGAAGGGAGGGAATGGGAGAGGGACCTGGAACTGACTGGTGAAGCAACCTTGTTTCTTATCCAAATTTAAACTGGAAAATAAAATTAAAAAAAGAAAATGCATGCCCCTGAAAAGCGTTAAATTCAGTTTATGTGAGCATTTAAAGGGGATAGGGGAAGAGGGAAGTGATGTCATTATATTATGATATCAAAAATTAAAAAAATAGTTTCCTTAAAAGCACATTGTGCCAAGAATATCATTTAGCCAGGCATTGGAGGTGCATGCCTTTAATCCCAGCAGAGGCAGCCAGAAAGGAAAGGCTCCAAAACAATACAGAGAAACCCTGTGTTGAAAAACCAAAACCAAAATAAACAAAAAGAAAAGAATATGGTTTAGTTCACCTCACTTCCCTCATAATGTGAGGCTAATGATAACTGATAGCTGACAGCATCAGGTATATATTGTGTCTGATTGAATTTTTCTGTGTTTACAGGTTAAGTAGCACCAGGTATATACTGTGTCTGATTGAATGTTTCTATGTTTACAGGTTAAGTTTATAGATTTCCCTATGAACCCTGAATCTGATATCAGTTTTGTCAAATTGTGTGCTTCTTAAATGTTAATTTCTTCTTTTTCGTGTTTTTAACACCCTTTTAGATTTATTTGTTTTATGTGTATCAGTGTTTTGCCTGTATGTGTCTGTGATGCTGTAGAAGATAAGAAATGGGTGCCAGGTCCCCTAGAACTGGAGTTAGAGATAGTTGTGAACCACTTTGTAGGTTCTGGGATTTAAACTCAGATCCTCTGCAGGAGCAACAATTGCTTTAATCCTTAATCCAACTCTTCAGCCCCCAGATCTTCATTTCATGAGGAAGAGACAACATCAAAAATTAAGAAAATTCTAGGGTAACATCACATTAATTATTTATTGTCTAGAACAGGGAGTAATGGTAGTTACTATTTTTATCATTCCCCAAAATGTCAACTTTTTATTACTATAAGCAGTTGATATATACTCTGTTTTCTAATCTTTGAGTAACATGAATGTGCTTTTAAGTAAAACAGGGACAGCAGTTAATTTCTGCCTAATTCTGTCCAGTAGCACTACACAATTACATAAATGCTAGATGAAATGCTCCCAAGAAAAACAAAGCTGTCACCATGTATGATATTCCCATGCCATATACTGATAAGCTTGCTTTGGCTATGCGTTAGCTAACCTCAAATGTGTAGCATCAATGGCTTCTTCAGGCTTTGGTGCATCTGCATCTGTAGGGAGAATACTTTTGTTAATCACAGTTCATCATATTTGGTATATTCCACACCTTTAGCTTAAGAATGTTAGCACAATGCTGACTGATTTCCAAAGTGACTGTACAAATTCACACTCCCTCCAGCAATGGAGGAGTGTTCCCTTTACTACACATCCCTTCCAGCTTGAACTGTCATCAGTGTTTATGATCTTAGCTCTTCTGACAGGCATAAGATGGCATCTTACAGTCATTATGATTTGCATTACCATGATGACTGAGGATGTTGGGCAATTTTTTAAATGTCTTTCAGCCATTTGAGTTTCTTCTGTTGAGAATTCTCTATATAGATCTGTACCCCATTTTTAATTGGATTATTTGGTATTTTGATGTCTAGTTTCTTGAGTTCTTTATAGATTTTGGAGATCAGTCTTCTGTCAGATTTGGGGTTGTTGAAATTTTTTCCCATTCTGGAGGCTTCCATTTTTGTCTTATTTACCATGTCCTTTGCCTTAAAGAAGCTTCACAGTTTCAAGAGGCTCCATTTAGTGCTTGTGGCTCTCAGTGTATATGCTACTTGTGTTCTATTTAGGAAGTGGTCTTCTACACCTATGCATTCAAGGCTGCTTCCCACTTTCTCTTCTATCAGGTTCAGTGTAACTGGAATTATATTGAGTTCTTGGATTCACTTGGACTTGACTTTTGTACATGGGCATAGGTATGTATCTATTTTGCATTCTTCTACATGTAGACATCTAGTTACACAAGCATCATTAGGTGAAGAAGTTTTCTGTTTTCCATTGTATAATTTTGGCTTCTTTTCAAAAATCAGATGTTCATATGTATGTAGTTTAGTATCAGAGATTTAAATTTGATTCCACTGATCCACATGTCTCTTTTTATGCCAATACCAAGCTGTTTTTATTACTGTAGCTCTACAGTATAGGTTGGTGGTTTCTCAGAAAATTGGGAATCAATCTAGCTTAAGACCCAGTAATACAACTCTTGGGCATATACCCAAAGGATGTACAATAATACCACAATTATATTTTCTCATCTATGTTCATAGGAGCATTATTTGCAATAGCCAGAATCTGGAAACAACCTGTATGATCCTCATCTGAAGAATGAATGAAGAAAAGGTGGTACATTGAGACAATGGAGTATTATTCAGCACTTAAAAAAATGACATCTTGAAATTTGCAGGCAAATGAATAGAACTAGAAAAAAACATCCTTAATGAGGTAACCCAGACCCAGAAAGACAAACACAGTATGTATTCACTCATAAGTGAATGCTAGATGTAAAACAAAGGATAATCAGGCTACAATCCAAAATCCCAGAGAAGCTAGGTAAAAAGGGGAATCCTAAGATTGATACACATGGAGGGCCCTGGAAAGGGAAATAGTTAAGATCTCCTGGGTGAACTGGGAGGAGGTTTCCAAAGGACAAGATGGATCAGGGGACCATAAGGGATCAAGAAAACCAAGTTGGGGAAGGGAGGAGAGGCAAAAAATTAACACAGATTTCTTGATAGAGGAAGCTGTTAAGTGGTTAGGGAGAAATCAAGTGCCAGAGAAATTCTCAGGAATTCATAAGGATGATCCAGCTAAGACTCCTAGAAGTAGTGGAGAGGGTGTCTTATATGGCCTTCCCCTTTGATCAGATTAGTGACTACCCTAATTGTCAATAGTACCTACATCCAGTAACTGGTGAAAGCATATGCAGTGACCCATGGCCACGCACTAGGCAGCGTTTCTAGAGTTCAGTTGAAGAGAACGAGAGAGGAGGGATCATTTTAACAAGATGGGGCATCAAGATGATGATGGAGAAAATCACAGAGTTATCTTACCCAAACTAGAGGGACCTTACAGACTATGTTCTGAGAGGTAGAGAACCTGCATGGGTCGGGACTGAACTGATCTTTTTGAGAGGGTGGGCTGGCAGTGGCACCATGATCTATCCCAGGTACATGAACTGGCTTTTCGGAACCAATTTCCTATGGTGGAATACTTTACTCAACTTTGATACAGGGATGAAGGGCTTGAATCTTGCTTCACCTTGATATGCCAGACTTTGTTGACTCACAAGGAAGGCCTTACTCCTCTGAGGAGTGGATGGGGAGTGCCAAGGGTGGAAGGAGTGGGGAAGGAGAAGGAAATGGAGAGGTAATGAAAATGAAAAATAAATATCGTTAAATTAAAAAAATATTAGCACTGATCAGACCTCAGGCAATAAATAAAGAATTCCCTAGCCACTGTTTTGGTTTCTGGATGATTACAGCAAATGGACTAAATAAAAATGAAGTACATAATGTGATCCTATCTTTAAATTAAAAGATAGCTTTCTCTCTTGGTAGAAATAAATGAGAATCGTGACAATTCGTTTCACTGCAATCCTTGCTGTCCAAGATCACAAAGGCATCTTCTGGATACTTGCAGGTGCATTAAGCTCGTGAGATGACAGGCTATCCTGCAGCTGAGAAAGGGGCAAGGGTGAGGCAAGCATCAATGGAGTCTGTGTGTGATGAAGCCTTGAATGCCAAATTAAGTGGTTTGTGATTTGTCCATCTTTGACAAAGAAGGAAGTTTACCTGAGAGGAGTTGATTCTTTAGAAGGAATAGCATAGACAAAATAAACAAACCAAATCAAACAACAACAATAAAAGAAAAAGAAGAGCAACAACAGCAAAAAACTGCTGAGTTGTTGAATTAATGGCTCAACCCTGACCTATAGTGTGCTTATTCAATACATTACCCTGAGTCAATTTGAGCATTCTTCACTTGCACTAAAAAAATGTGATATCTTATATATACCAATTTTTTTCGTTGTTGAAAGACGAATAGCTAAGAATAAAATTGAAAGTAAAAATCAGTAACATAATATGTATGCAATATAGATACATATCACTCAAACATGACTGTATTGGTCCACTGGTTCCAAAGGTCACTGGAAAATAATATTTATCTGTGTTTGTAGTCCTCTACAGATTAATTAAGTCTGGCTCAGAGAAATGACATTGTAAGGAAGGACCACAATAGCTATATTAACTGTCCTGAGGAAGACTTCATTTGGAGCATCTACTGTTTTTTCATTTGTTACTCAATGCTTTTTGTGTGGCTCTAGATATATTGTCCAAAATGAAAATAATAAATGACAAAGTCACCAAAAAAAAGTAAATTTACACAGGGCAGCCCACCCGCCTA
>NW_024434437.1:0-785 GCF_017639785.1 Mesocricetus auratus | reverse complement strand
TTCAGTTCAGACGTCTTCTCTGTAGTCCAGTGTCTTTCTGCTGCAGTTTGTCCTTTTTCATCAGCATTAAGAAAATTCAACATTAGTAAAGCATTGTGTAACCTTTGTTTAGGTGTCTTTGTTTTCCCTGGCTGTTTATGAAGCATCTCTTTTAAGGTTCGGTTAGATCGTTCAATTACTGCTTGTCCTGTGGGATTGTAAGGTATACCAGTTACATGTTTTATATTATAATATTTGAAGAATTGTTCCAATTTACTGGAGACATATGCTGTTGCATTGTCAGTTTTTATTGTTTTAGGTATACCAATAACAGCCATCACCTCAAAGAGGTGTGTAATAACAGAGTCAGCTTTTTCAGAGCTGAGGGCAGTAGCCCATTGGAAGCCTGAGAACGTGTCTATGGTATGGTGTACATATTTCAAACTGCCAAATTCTGGGAAGTGAAATACATCCATTTGCAAAAGTTCATTTCTGTGAATAACCTTAGGATTACAACCTGCTGGTAATGGAGTTTGATTCTAGAATGAGCAACTGGGCCCTTCCCGGGATGATGTGATAGACTCTGAAAATCCCTCATGGAGGAATTTGCCCTCCTTCAGGAGTGGAGGGCAATGTAGCAGGTGTGAGTGTTTGGGAGGTTTGGGGCATGGGGGGAGTGGAGGGAGATGAAATTGAAAGTGACATGCTTAAAAACATAAATATATACATATATATGTCACGACCACCCTTGATCAGCAAGAATGACGCGGCAATGAGGAGTCTTCTTCTCACAGTTTATTCAGGAA
>NW_024434436.1:0-513 GCF_017639785.1 Mesocricetus auratus | reverse complement strand
TTAACCCCCAGATACAGCTGACCTGACAAAGGTTAACGCTTGAATCCCAGGCATCAGCCTGGTAATCCAGCATGGGATTGATCAAGACCCCCTGAATGTGGGTGTCAGTGAGGAGGCCTAGGTAATCTATTGAGCCTTGGACAGTAGATCAGTACTCATCCCGAATATACACAAGGACTTTGGACTCCCATCCAACAATGTGAGATGGGCTCTCACCCTGAACTCTAGGGGGAGGGTCTAGGCCTTGCCCTGGAAGAAATGAGAGACTGTGGACACCCCCATGGAGGGCCTCACACTCCCTGGGGAAATGAGGGGATAATGGGAGGGGGATTTGGGGGGAGGGAATGAGAAGAGGGGAGGGACAGGGAGAGGGACCTGGAACTGACTTGTGAAGCAACCTTGTTTCTAATCTAAATTTAAACTTAAAAATGAATAATAATAATAATAATAACAAAGCAAAAAAAAGAAAGTATGTTCTGGGCTTTTAGAGCTGGGATTCTTCTTCCTCTAAGG
>NW_024434435.1:0-4804 GCF_017639785.1 Mesocricetus auratus | reverse complement strand
CTTTTTCATCCAAAACTTTTTTCTTTTTTTATTATTTTTTTCATATTTTGTTTATTTTATTTTCCAGTTTAAATTTAGATAAGAAACAAGGTTGCTTCACAAGTCAGTTCCAGGTCCCTCTCCCTTTCCCTCCCCTCCTCCCATGCCTTCCCCCAACCCCCCTTATCCCCTCATTCCCCCAGGGAGGGTGAGGCCCTCCATGGGGGTGTCCATAGTCTGTCATTTCATATAGGGCAGGACCTAGACTCTTCCCCAAGAGTTCAGGGTGAGAGTGCACCTCACATTGTTCTATGGGAGTCCAAAGTCCGTGTGTATACTTGGGATGGGTACTGATCTGCTGCCCAAGGCTGAATAGATTCCCTAGGCCTCCTCACTGACACCCAGATTCAGGGGGTCTTGATCAGTCCCATGCTGGATTCCCAGGCTGATGCCTGGGATTCAAGAGTTAACCTTTGTCTGGTCAGCTGTTTCTGGGGGTTAAACCAGCCCAGTCTTAATCCCTTTGATCATCAGTCCTCCCTCTCTGTTACTGGCTTTCTTGAGTTCAGCTCAATACTTAAGCAAGGGAGTCTGCCTCTTCTTCGATCAGCCACTAAATGAAGTTTCTGTTTCCCAGACTCTCTGGCCATAGGATTGTAGGCTGGCACTCCCCAGATCAAAGATGCCCATTCATACAACAAAGATGTCTGTTCCACTATGTTCATAGCAGCTTTATTTATAATAGCCAGAACTTGGAAGCAACCTAGATGTCCCTCAACCGAAGAGTGGATAGAGAAAATGTGGTACATCTACACAATGGAGTACTATTCAGCAGAAAAAAAATAATGGAATCATGAGATTCGCAGGCAAATGGATGACACTAGAAGAAACCATCCTGAGCGAGGTAACCCAGTCACAAAAAGAGAAACATGGTATGTACTCTCTCATATATGGATTTTAGACTTACAAAACTTTTTACTTAATTAATTAAAGCTTCTCATTTTATTTTACATCCCACTCACAGTTTCCCCCTCTCTTCTTTCCTCCCATCCTCCCCCTGGCCTCCCCTTTACTCCCTTATTCATCCCCTCCTACTCTGTCTCCATTCAGAAAGGGACAGACCTCCAATGGGTGTCAACAAAGAATGGCACTTTAAGTTGAGGTAGGATCAACTCTTCCCTCTTGCCTCAATCTGGGCAAGGAAACCCAGCATGGAGAATACGTTCCCCAAAGCCAGCTTAAGCACCAGGGAATGACCCTGATCCCACTGTTAGGAGTACCACAAATAGACCAAGCTACACAACTGTCACACACATGCTGAGGGCCTAGGACCATCATGCAGGTTCCTTAGCTGCGGACTCAGCAGCTGCCAGCTCCCAGGAGCTCAGGTCAGCTGTCTCTGCGGGTTCTCCCATCATGACTTTGACTACCCTGGCTCTTACAAATCTCTCCTCCTCCTCTTTAGCAGGAATCCTGGAGCTTGACCCAGTGCTTGGCTGTGGATCTCTGCATGTGCTTCCATCAGTTACTGGATGAAGGCTCTCTGATGACAATTAGGGTAGTCACCATGCTGGTTACAAAAGATGGCCTGTTCAGGAAACCTCTCCACTATTGCTAGGAGTCTTAACTGGGATCATCTTTGTGGATTTCTTGTCGTTTCCCTGGCACCAGTTTTTTCCTAATATGGAAGTATCCTCCCATCAAGACCCCTCTTTCATTATTATCCTGCTCTGTCCTGCTCCCAACCCACCCAACAAACCCATCCCCCATCCCTCCACTGCCCCTGGCCCCACTTACTCAGGAGATCTCTTCTATTTCCCCTTCCCTGGTAAATCCATGTGTCCCTCTTTGGGCCTTCCTTGTTACCCAGCCTCTTGGAGACTGTGACTTGTAGCATGATCATCCTTCATTTTACAGCTAATGTCCATTTACAACTGAGTACATACCATGTTTGTATTTCTGGGTCTGGGTTGCCTTACTCAGGATGACTTTTCTACTTCCATCCAATTGTCTGTAAATTTTATGATTCATATTTTTTAACAGCTGAGAAATACTCCATTGTGTAAAGTGCCACATTTTCTTTATCCATTCTTGGGTTGAAAGAAATCTAGGTTGTTTCCAGGCTTTGGTTCTTGTTAATAATGCTGCTGTGAACATAGTTGAGCAAGTTTCCTTATAGTGTGAGTGTGCATTATTTGGGTATATGCACATGAGTGTTATAGCTGGATCTTGAGGTAGATTGATTCTCAACTTTCTGAGAAACCTCCATACAAATTTCCAAAATGGCTGTACCTGTTTGCACTCCCACCAGCAGTGGAGGAGTGTTCCCCTTATCCACATCCTCTCCAAAATAATCTGTCATCAGTGTTTTTGATTTTAGCCATTCTGACAGATGAAAAATGGAATCTCAGCAGTATTTTGATTTGCATTTCCCTGATGGCTAAGGATGCTGAACAATTCTTTAAGTGTCTCTCTGGTATTTGAGATTCTTCTGTTGAAAATTCTGTTTAGATCTGTACCCAATATATTTAAATTGGATTGTTTAGTATTTTGATGTCTAGTTTCTTCAGTTCTTTATATATTTTGGAGATCAGGCCTCTGTCAAATGTGGGGTTGGTGAAGATATTTTCCCCATTCGGTGGGCTGCTGTTTTGTATTATTGACAGTGTCCTTTCCTTACAGAAGCTTTTTAGTTTCAAAAGGTCCCATTTATTAGTTGTCGATCTCAGTGTCTGTGCTACTGGTGTTATGTTATGTTAAGTGGTCTTCTGTACCAATTCATTTGAGGGTACCTCTTACTTTCTCTTCTAAGAGGTTCAGTATGATTGGATTTATGTTGAGATCTTTGATGCACTTGGACGTGAGATTTGTGCATGGTGATAGAAATGGATCTATTTGCATTCTTATACATGTTGACAGTCAGACATGCTAGCGCAATTTTGTTCTTTTTTCCATTGTACAAGTTTGATTTATTTGTCAAAAATCAGGTGTTCATAAGTGGGTAGATTTATTTCAGGGTCTTCAATTCAATTCTGTTGATCCACATGTTTATTTTTATGCCAATACCAAGCTGTTAAGCTGTTTTTATTACTGTGGCTCTATAATAGAACATTAAGTCTGGAATCGTGATGCTTCTGAAAGTTCCTTTATTGTATAGAATAGTTTTAGCTCTCCTGTTTTTTTTTTCCATATGAAGTTGAGTATTGTTTTTTTATGTCTATGAAGAATAATGTTGGAATTTTGTTGGAATCTATAGATTGCTTTTCCTCAGATTGCCACTTCTATTTAGTCCTACAGATCCATGAGCATGTGAGATCTTTTTATTTTTATTTTCTGATATCGTCTTCAAATTCTTTTTTCAAAGGCTTAAAATTCTTGTCATATGTCTTTCACTTGTTTGGTTAGAGTTACTCCAGGATATTTTATATTATTTTTGCCTACTGTAAATGGCATTGTCTCCTTGGTTTCTTTCTCAGCCCATTTATCATGTTGTGTATAGGAGGGCTACTGATTTTTTCTCAGTTAATCTTGTATCCAGCCACATCTCTGAAGGTGTTTATCAGCAATAGGAGTTCCCTGGTAGAATTTTTACTCTGGTAGAATTTTTTGGGTCACTTTAGTATACTTGCTTTCCTTTGGTTGTTTTACTGCTCTATCTAGAACTTCAAATACTATATTGAATAGATGGGGAGTGAGAACATAGCCTTGTCTTGTTCCTGCTTTTAGTGGAATCCCCTTTTTATTTTATCTATATTTAATTTCATGTTGGTTGCTGGCTTGCTGTATATTGTTTTTTATTATGTTTAGGCATGTTCTTTGTATCCCTGATCTCTTCAGTACCTTTATTGTGAAAGGGTGTTGGAAATTGTCACAGGGTTTTTCACCATCCAATGAGATGATCATGAGGGTTTTTTTTCCTTCAGTTTATTTATATGGTGGATTACATTGACAGATATTCATATTTTGAACCATTCTTGCATGCCTGGGATGAAGCCTACCTGATCATGGTGGATTATATTTTTGGTGTGTTCTTGGATTTGGTTTGCCAGTATTTAATGAGTATTTGTATTTTTTATTATTTTTCCTTTCCCTGATTTTTTTTCATTTTTTAAATTTTAAATAGCTTGTTTTACATGTCAATCCCAGTTCCCTCTCCCTCCCCTCCTCCCGCACCCCCACGCCATCCTCCCCCATCCTCCCACCCTATTGCCAATTCCTTCCACATAGGGGATATCTAGAGTCTATCATTTCATTCAGGGTAGGGTCCAGGCACTTCCCTAAGAGTCCAGGCAGAGAGAGCAACCTTCTTTGTGTTATGGACACACGATGTCTGTTAGTATTAGAGGGATAAACACTGATCCACTGCTCAGGACCCCATAGGTAAGCCCAGGCCTCCTCATTGACTCTCACATTCAGTGGGTCTGGATCGGTCCCATGCTGGCCTCCCAGCTGTCGGTCTGGGGTCCAAGAGCTCTCCCCTGTTCAGATCAGCTGTCTCTGCTGGTTTTGCCAGCCCATTCTTGGCCAATTTGCTCTTCGCTCCTCTCTCTCTGTCACTGGGTTCCTTGGGTTCAGTTCAGTATTTAACTGTGGGTGTTTGCCCCTGCTTCCATCAGTCACTGGATGAAGGCTCCAGGATGGTTATAGACATCAAGTTCACTATCAGGAATAGGTCTCTACACTATTGCTTAGCTTGCCAATTGGTGTCATCCGTTTAGATCACTGGATGTCACAGTGGTGCCTGATCTGTCTTCTAACCTATGATTCCCTCTACCCCCATCCTACCCCCAGTCGACCTTCCTGTTCCTCCACATCCTACTCTCTC
>NW_024434434.1:0-7720 GCF_017639785.1 Mesocricetus auratus | reverse complement strand
TGTGAGGAGCCGCCCTCGCTATCGCTATTGCCGTTAGAAGATGGCGCTGACATCTGCTGTCAGTTGGAGTTAACCGTTAGAAGATGGCGCTGACATCTGCTGTCAGTTGGAGTTAACCGTTTAAGCTGTGCCTCTCCCGTGGCGTCATCTGGGGTGATGTGCAAACCACCAATCCCGGCTCTACACGTCTCACTCGGAGCTCCTAGGCTTATATAAGGGGCTGGGTTTCTTAGCTTGGGGTCTCCCTCTAAGAAGCTGATCATCTATCTCTCAAGATGCATTAAAGCTTTACTGCAGAAGGATCCGAGTGTTCTGCGTCGTTCTTGCTGGCGAGACGGTAGCGCGGGACATCTGGTGCCGAAACCCGGGAACTCTTCAACATCGCCGGCGCCGCGGGAGACCCCTCGGAAGACGGGGCGGATTCAGAACTGCAGGGACGTAAGTTCAGAGAGGTATGCTTTATCCTGAACACCCCCTTTCTCGACTTTGGCCTTAGTTTGTCATCACCGTGGGACGGGTCAGTGGAGGCTTTGGTGCTAGTCCTGTTTGTCCTTCTCCTTCATCGTGGCTGGTGCTGACAGAACGGTGCTGTCAGTCTGGTGCTGTCAGTCTGGTGCTGTCAGTCTGGTGCTGTCAGTCTGGTAACGGAGTTGAGCGCCGTTTTTAGATAA
The DNA here is from genome assembly GCF_017639785.1 of Mesocricetus auratus. Classification (NCBI taxonomy): domain Eukaryota; kingdom Metazoa; phylum Chordata; class Mammalia; order Rodentia; family Cricetidae; genus Mesocricetus; species Mesocricetus auratus. The sequence goes on along the minus strand of NW_024434434.1, from coordinate 7,049 downwards.
GCCGCTAGCGCGATGGGGTTGTCACAGTCAGTGGTTACTGCCCTACAGACTGTGCTAAAACAAAGAGATCTTAAAATTGCACCACGAACACTTCAAAATTTTGTGAAGGAGGTAGATAGAGTGGCACCATGGTATGCTTGTTCCGGGTCCCTCACTGTGGCCTCATGGAACAAGCTAGGTAAAGAACTAGACAGGAAGCATGCAGAAGGAGATCTCCACTTAGGTACCAAAGCCATTTGGAAGCTAGTTAAAAACTGCTTGGAGGATGAGGCCTGTCACCCTGCTATAATAGAAAGTCAGGGAACCTTAGAGGAAGTTCAGGATAGCATGTCAGAAACTGAACGGAGTGAGAGAATGGGAGCTCGCAAAAGGAAAGACATGTCTAAGAAAAAAGGCCCTCCCAAGAAGTTAAGAAAGGGGAGAGAAAGAAGGGAGTGATCATTCACCCCCTAACAAATCTAAGAAAAAGAAAAAGCCAGAATCTAGTCTATACCCTACAGTAGAGCTAGAAGCCTTGGAGCTAGATAATTCTGATTCTGACACTCTGTATTCTAGCGAAGAAGGTGGTCTAGAGGAGGAGGTGGCACGGTATGAGGAAGAAAGATATCACCCTGATAGACACCGGCCACTGAAAACAAAAATGAATGTGAGGCCACCGCCTATAAATCCGGCGGGCTCACGCCCCTCAGCGCCTCCGCAGTATGAGCTTCGGCTGAATACTGGTACTGACTCCTTTTTACCTTTAGAGGAACGGAGAAAAATACAAGTAGCTTTTCCAGTATTCGAGAATGCGGAAGGCGGAAGAGTACATACCCCTGTAGATTACAATCAAATCAAAGAATTGGCCGAATCCGTTCGTAATTATGGGGTCAATGCTAACTTTACCACATTACAGGTGGAAAGGCTTGCTAATTTTGCCATGACTCCCACTGACTGGCAGACGACAGTGAAAGCAGTGCTTCCCAACATGGGACAATACATGGAATGGAAGGCTCTCTGGTATGATGCAGCCCAGGCACAAGCTAGAGTTAATGCCACGGCTGAAGATGAGAATCAGAGGCAGTGGACATTTGAAATGCTGACAGGTCAGGGTCAACATGCCCTTAATCAAACCAACTACATCTGGGGTGTCTATGGTCAGGTGTCGGCCGCCGCTATTAAAGCATGGAAGGCCCTCACAAAAGGGGAGAGTCCAGTGGACACCTTACAAAGATTGTCCAAGGACCCCAAGAGCCATTTTCAGACTTTGTGGCCAGAATGACAGAGGCCGCCAGTCGCATCTTTGGTGATTCAGAACAAGCTATGCCCCTGATTGAGCAACTTGTCTATGAACAAGCAACCCAGGAATGTCGAGCGGCTATCGCCCCTCGCAAAAGCAAAGGTTTACAAGATTGGCTCAGAGTGTGCAGGGAGCTGGGGGGACCCCTAACCAATGCAGGACTAGCTGCCGCCATTTTACAAACGCACAGGTATAGAGATTTATCTAGTCGAAAAGCTTGTTTTAATTGTGGGAGAATGGGGCACCTTAAGAAAGATTGTCAAGCCCCTGAAAGAACAAGAGAATCGAAGCTTTGCCATCGTTGTGGTAAAGGTTATCATAGGGCTAGCGAATGCAGGTCAGTCCGGGATGTAAAGGGAGGCTTCTGCCCCCTATTGAAGAACCCAAGGTACCCCAATCAAAAAACGGGTCACGGGGCCCATGGTCCCAGGGCCCTCAGAAATATGGGAACCAATTTCAGAAAAGCAATCAAGAGGAAGTAGAGGTTTCCGAGGAACCCCCGGAATGGACTTGCGTGCCGCCTCCGACTTCTTACTCATGCCCCAAATGAATGTTCAACCGGTCCCAGTCCATTCCCCTGGACCTTTGCCCCCTGCCACCATTGGGCTTATTCTGGGCCGTGGCTCCTTAACTTTACAGGGACTCATTATATATCCTGGAATTGTTGACCCGTATCATAAAGAGGAGATTCAAGTTCTCTGTTCTAGCCCTCGGGGTGTATTTTCTATAAAGCAGGGAGATAGAATTGCACAACTGGTGTTGCTGCCCTCCCTCGGGGATGGAGAAACCTACACTTTACAAAAAAGGGCTATGGGATCTTCTGGAAGTGATTCAGCCTATCTGGCTATACCCCTAAATGAGAGACCTACAATAAAATTGTTAATTAATGGAAAAGAATTTGAAGGGATAATGGATACGGGAGCAGACAAAAGCATTATTTCACTCCATTGGTGGCCGAAGTCTTGGCCCACTGTTGTTTCATCTCATTCTCTACAAGGTCTTGGATACCAGTCCTCTCCTGCCATCAGTGCCTCAGCCTTAACCTGGCGGAATGCTGAGGGCAAACAGGGATGTTTTACCCCCTATGTGTTGCCACTCCCTGTAAATTTATGGGGACGGGATGTGTTACAAGCCATGGGCATGACCCTAACTAATGAATACTCCCCCAGGCATCAGCCATTATGGCAAAGATGGGGTATACAAACGGTAGAGGCTTGGGTAGGCAAGAACAAGGCAGAATAAAACCCATTACGCAACACGGAAATCGGGGTAGAAAAGGACTGGGTTTTATTTAGGGGCCGTTGAGGCTTCACGACCCATACCATGGAAAACAGAGGAGCCGTTATGGGTCTCTCAATGGCCTCTATCCTCTGAAAAATTAGAGGCTGTCACAAGATTAGTGCAAGAACAGGAACGGCTGGGGCATCTAGAGCCTTCTACCTCCCCATGGAATACACCAATTTTTGTTATTAAGAAGAAATCTGGGAAGTGGAGATTACTCCATGACCTGCGGGCCATTAACAATCAGATGCATCTTTTTGGCCCTGTTCAAAGAGGCCTTCCTTTGCTTTCTGCACTTCCTCAAGATTGGAAGCTTATTATTATAGATATTAAGGATTGTTTCTTCTCTATTCCACTTTACCCACGGGATAGACCAAGGTTTGCCTTCACTATCCCTTCTCTTAATCATATGGAACCAGACAAGAGATTTCAGTGGAAGGTACTGCCGCAAGGCATGGCCAATAGCCCAACAATATGTCAGCTGTATGTGCAGGAGGCTTTGGAGCCAATTAGGAAGCAATTTACATCTTTAATCGTTATCCATTATATGGACGATATTCTTATTTGTCACAAAGAGTTAGATGTTTTACAAAAGGCTTTCCCCATGCTGGTGGCTGAATTAAAACAGTGGGGATTAGAGATTGCCTCAGAAAAGGTTCAAATTGCAGATACAGGCCTCTTTTTGGGCTCAATGATTACTCCCAAAAATATAGTTCCTCAGAAAATAGAAATTCGCAAAGACCACTTACAAACATTAAATGATTTTCAGAAACTTCTGGGAGATATAAATTGGTTGAGGCCCTTTTTAAAAATTCCATCTGCTGATCTAAAACCCCTCTTCGATCTCCTGGAGGGTGAGCCTCATATCTCCTCACCCAGAAAATTTACCCCTGCCGCCCACCGAGCCTTACAGATGGTGGAAGAGGCCTTACAGGAAGCACAATTACAACGTATTGAGGAGTCACTACCTTTTAATCTGTGTGTTTTTAAGACAGCTCAATTGCCAACTGCAGTCCTGTGGCAACATGGACCATTACTTTGGATTCATCCAAATGCTTCCCCTGCTAAGATTATTGACTGGTACCCTGATGCTGTTGCACAGCTCGCGCTTCGCGGAATAAAAGCAGCTGTTACACATTTTGGCAGGGATCCTGATTCCTTGATTGTGCCTTATACTGCTGCACAAGTTCAGACCTTGGCAGCCACATCTAGTGATTGGGCAGTTTTAGTTACTTCCTTTTCAGGACAAATTGATAATCATTTTCCAAAGCATCCAATTTTACAGTTTGCCCTAAACCAGGCTATAGTGTTTCCACAAGTGACAGCTAAAGACCCACTCCCAGATGGGACTGTGGTGTACACTGATGGATCAAAAACTGGTATGGGAGCTTATGTGGTCAAGGATAGGGTTATATCTAAACAATATAATGAAACTTCACCTCAAGTTGTAGAATGTCTGATAGTACTGGAGGTTCTTGAGGCTTTTCCAGGACCCCTCAATATTGTATCAGATTCCTCTTATGTGGTTAATGCAGTTAATCTCCTTGAGATAGCTGGAATAATAAGATCCTCCAGCAGAGTTGCTAACATCTTTCAAAAGATACAAGCTGCCTTGTTAAATAGGAGATTTCCTGTTTTCATTACCCATGTCCGAGCACATTCTGGACTCCCAGGTCCCATGTCCTTAGGGAATGACTTAGCGGACAAGGCTACAAAGCTGGTGGCCGCTGCCTTGTCTACCCATGCACAAGCAGCAAAAGAATTCCATAAGCGCTTTCATGTGACGGCTGAGACCTTGCGCCGTCGTTTTGCTCTATCCAGGAAAGAGGCTAGGGAAATTGTTACTCAATGCCAGAATTGCTGCGAATTCTTACCTACTCCCCACATGGGAATAAACCCACGTGGCATTAGACCATTGCAGATGTGGCAGATGGATGTTACTCATATTCCCTCTTTTGGAAGGCTTCAATATGTTCATGTTTCTGTTGACACCTGTTCTGGCGTAATGTTCGCCACACCCCTAACAGGGGAAAAGGCCTCATATGTGATTCAACATTGCCTTGAGGCCTGGAGTGCTTAGGGAAAACCCAGAATTTTAAAAACAGACAATGGACCAGCATATACCTCTCAAAAATTCCGACAGTTTTGTCGGCAAATGGATGTTACCCATCTAACTGGCCTACCTTATAACCCTCAAGGACAGGGCATTGTGGAACGTGCCCATCGTACACTCAAATCATATCTGATTAAACAAAAGGGGAGTATTGAGGATGTTCTACCCTCGGTACCAAGAGTTGCTGTATCCATGGCACTTTTTACCCTTAATTTCTTGAACTCTGATGCCCAAGGCCACACTGCGGCCGATCGCCACAGTTTAGAGCCTGATAGGCCAAAAGAAATGGTAAAATGGAAAGATGTCTTGACTGATCTCTGGAAAGGCCCGGATCCTATTCTTATAAGATCCAGGGGAGCTGTGTGTGTTTTTCCACAGGAGGAAGAAAACCCCCTGTGGATCCCTGAAAGACTCACTCGAAGAGCTCCTTCACAACTCCAGAATAAGAAGGATGGAGGCCAAGTGGGTGATGAAGACTCTCCTACTCGGGATGATGGTTCCTAGTATGATGGGAGAGTTACGGTGGGCCATCATGTCTACCTTCCCCTACCGATGCCAGTGATGCAGAATGCCCAGGTGTTCCCTAGATTTTTCACAACTAATAGAGAGTTGGGGCTTGCCTTTTGCCTTTAGATCCTCAGATACAGAGTTTTCAGGATGAGAGAACCTTGTCATTAGTAGGAAGCTTGTGCTTTACTGTGATTTCTTCATTAAAGGATAATTTTATTCATATGGATCCAGAAAGATCTAATGCTAATCCTTTTGAATTAATGGAAGCTGTACTGATCTTTCTCCTATGATAGTGAGAAGGGACAGATTACTTTTGATTGGAAAGGGGCATTAGGCAACAGTCTGAGTGAGGGACAGAGCTATGGATCATCTGATTGGTCCTCCTCCAATGTTAAGTATACCCCTTTTAAGAGAACTAATTATTCAGCTGCCCTTTATTTGGGTTGTGAGTAATGATACCTTAGGTAAGAATCAGAAAGAAATAAATTGCTCTGCTTAGAATTGTTTTTATGCATTATGCTGGGATGCTATTAAGCACCCTTTTGCTTTGGTAATGCGCATGCCTCGATTTGTTCCAGTTCCTGTTGAGACGCCAAGTAATTTGAGTTTGTTTAGGGAAAAGCGAGATTTTTGGGATCTCTGCTATTATTGTGGGCCTGATAGCCACCGCCGCGGTTACTGCTTCGGTTACCGCCTCGGCCCTTGCACTTTCTGCCACTGTGCAGACAACTCAAACCATTAATGAACTATAGGCCACTGTGACCATGGTCCTAGATAAACAGGCCACTGCCAATTCTCAGATACAAGGAGGCCTGATGTTGGTAAACCAACAGATTAATTTGGTTCAGGAACAATTGGATATATTGTGGCAGATGGCCCAATTGGGATGTGAACAAAAGTTGCCTGGCCTTTGTGTCACTTCAGTACAATATGAGAATTTTACAAGAGCAGCTAACCTGTCACAAGCTCTGTCTCAACATTTATTACAGAATTGGACTTTTGAGTTTGAGCAGACACTCCGTGAGTTGAGAATGGCGATCCTGCAAGTGAATTCGACGCATCTGGATCTTTCTCTGATGGAAGGCCTCTCCTCCTGGATTTCATCTGCATTTTCTTATTTTAAGGAATGGGTGGGGGTAGGATCATTTAGCCTAGTTCTCTGCTGTGGAATAGTGTTGATGCTTTGGATGGTGTGTAAGCTCAGAGCCCAAACAAAAGAGACAAAGTGGTGGTGGCACAAGCACTTGCTGCCTTAGAACACGGAGCCTCCCCTGACATTTGGTTAACCATGTTAAAGCAATAGGTCGCTGGCCTCCCAGCTCTTGCACCCCACGAGGCTAGTCTCATTGCACGGGATAGAGTGGGTAGGCTTCAGCAGCCCAAGGAGTTGCAAGGCTAAGCACTGCACAGGAGAGGTCTGCGGTATAACGACTTTCTCCTGGGAGATAAGTCATCTTGCATGAAGGTTCTATGTCATGATCTCCTTCCCCCAGAAAAACGACATCGGACTGGTCAGGGCTCTCTCTGGGGATAAGACCCTGGAGAGGAGCTTTGTACATGTTCCGAATTTGCACATGGGGATTTGACCTCTATCTCCACTCCAAAGTTGTGGGTGTCCTATTGCTTCAAAAATAAATGAATAGGGGAGATGTGAGGAGCCGCCCTCGCTATCGCTATTGCCGTTAGAAGATGGCGCTGACATCTGCTGTCAGTTGGAGTTAACCGTTAGAAGATGGCGCTGACATCTGCTGTCAGTTGGAGTTAACCGTTTAAGCTGTGCCTCTCCCGTGGCGTCATCTGGGGTGATGTGCAAACCACCAATCCCGGCTCTACACGTCTCACTCGGAGCTCCTAGGCTTATATAAG
>NW_024434433.1:0-1483 GCF_017639785.1 Mesocricetus auratus | reverse complement strand
CTTTTGCTTTGGTAATGCGCATGCCTTGATTTGTTCCAGTTCCTGTTGAGACGCCAAGTAATTTGAGTTTGTTTAGGGAAAAGCGAGATTTTTGGGATCTCTGCTATTATTGTGGGCCTGATAGCCACCGCCGCGGTTACTGCTTCGGTTACCGCCTCGGCCCTTGCACTTTCTGCCACTGTGCAGACAACTCAAACCATTAATGAACTATAGGCCACTGTGACCATGGTCCTAGATAAACAGGCCACTGCCAATTCTCAGATACAAGGAGGTCTGATGTTGGTAAACCAACAGATTAATTTGGTTCAGGAACAATTGGATATATTGTGGCAGATGGCCCAATTGGGATGTGAACAAAAGTTGCCTGGCCTTTGTGTCACTTCAGTACAATATGAGAATTTTACAAGAGCAGCTAACCTGTCAAAAGCTCTGTCTTAACATTTATTACAGAATTGGACTTTTGAGTTTGAGCAGACACTCCGTGAGTTGAGAATGGCGATCCTGCAAGTGAATTCGACGCATCTGGATCTTTCTCTGATGGAAGGCCTCTCCTCCTGGATTTCATCTGCATTTTCTTATTTTAAGGAATGGGTGGGGCTGGGATCATTTAGCCTAGTTCTCTGCTGTGGAATAGTGTTGATGCTTTGGATGGTGTGTAAGCTCAGAGCCCAAACAAAAGAGACAAAGTGGTGGTGGCACAAGCACTTGCTGCCTTAGAACACGGAGCCTCCCCTGACATTTGGTTAACCATGTTAAAGCAATAGGTCGCTGGCCTCCCAGCTCTTGCACCCCACGAGGCTAGTCTCATTGCACGGGATAGAGTGGGTAGGCTTCAGCAGCCCAAGGAGTTGCAAGGCTAAGCACTGCACAGGAGAGGTCTGCGGTATAACGACTTTCTCCTGGGAGATAAGTCATCTTGCATGAAGGTTCTATGTCATGATCTCCTTCCCCCAGAAAAACGACATCGGACTGGTCAGGGCTCTCTCTGGGGATAAGACCCTGGAGAGGAGCTTTGTACATGTTCCAAATTTGCACATGGGGATTTGACCTCTATCTCCACTCCAAAGTTGTGGGTGTCCTATTGCTTCAAAAATAAATGAATAGGGGGAGATGTGAGGAGCCGCCCTCGCTATCGCTATTGCCATTAGAAGATGGCGCTGACATCTGCTGTCAGTTGGAGTTAACTGTTTAAGCTGTGCCTCTCCCGTGGCGTCATCTGGGGTGATGTGCAAACCACCAATCCCGGCTCTACACGTCTCACTCGGAGCTCCTAGGCTTATATAAGGGGCTGGGTTTCTTAGCTTGGGGTCTCCCTCTAAGAAGCTGATCATCTATCTCTCAAGATGCATTAAAGCTTTACTGCAGAAGGATCCGAGTGTTCTGCGTCGTTCTTGCTGGCGAGACGGTAGCGCGGGACAAGTGGCAGCTTTTGCTGGATGTCAGCATGGACTGAGGCGGTAAGCTGCAGTCACGCTTACGCCCG
>NW_024434432.1:0-19882 GCF_017639785.1 Mesocricetus auratus | reverse complement strand
TTGCCTTGTTGAACAGGGTTGTTTTGGCTATCCTGGGTTTTTTGTTTTTCCATACAAAATTGATTATTGTTCTTTCAAGGTCTGTGAAGAATTGTGCTGGGATTTTAATGGGGATAGCATTGAATCTGTAGATTGCTTTTGGCAGGATTGCCATTTTTACTACATTGATCCTACCTATCCAAGAGCATGGGAGATCTTTCCATTTTCTGAGGGCTTCTTTAATTTCTTTCTTTAAAGATTCAAAGTTCTTATGATACAGGTCTTTCACTTGTTTGGTTAGCGTTACCCCAAGGTATTTTATGTTGTTTGTGGCAATTGTAAAGGGTGATGTTTCTCTGATTTCTCTTTCAGCCCTTTTATCATCTGTATATAGTAGGGCTACTGACTTTCTTGAGTTGATCTTGTAACCTGCCACTTTGCTGAAGGTGTTAATCAGCTGTAAGAGTTCCCTGGTAGAGTTCTTTGGGTCATTGATGTAAACTATCATATCGTCTGCAAACAGTGAAAGTTTGACTTCTTCCTTCCCAATTTGTATCCCCTTGATCCCCCTTTGTTGTCGTATGGCTATAGCTAGAACTTCAAGTACCATGTTGAAAAGGTATGGAGAGAGTGGACAGCCTTGTTTTGTTCCTGATTTTAGAGGAATTGCGTTGAGTTTCTGTCCATTTAGTTTGATGTTGGCTGTTGGTTTACTGTATATGGCTTTTATTATGTTTAAGTATGTCCCTGTTATCCCAGATCTCTCCAAGACCTTTATCAAGAAGGGGTGTTGGATTTTGTCAAAGGCTTTTTCAGCATCTAGTGAGATGATCATGTGATTTTTGTTTTTCAGCTTGTTTATATGGTGGATTACGTTGATGGATTTTCGTATGATGAACCATCCCTGCATCCCTGGGATGAAACCTACTTGATCGTGGTGAATGATTGTTTTGATGTGTTCTTGGATCCGATTTGCCAGTATTTTATTGAGTATTTTTGCATCAATGTTCATGAGGGATATTGGTCTGAAGTTCTCTTTCTTGGTTGTTTCTTTGTGTGGCTTGGGGATCAAGGTTATTGAAGCCTCATAGAAAGAGTTTGGCAAAGACCCTTCTGCTTCTATTGTGTGGAACACTTTGAGAAGAATTGGTATAAGCTGTTCTTTGAATTTGTGGTAGAATTCTGCACTGAGGCCATTTGGACCTGGACTTTTTTTGGTTGGGAGACTTTTGATGACAGCTTCTATTTCCATTGGGGTTATAGGTCTATTAAAATTGCTTATCTGTTCTTGATTTAGTTTTGGCAAATGATAGCTGTCCAGGAAGTCATCCATTTCCTTTAAATTTTCGAATTTTGTGGAGTACAGGTTTTCAAAGTATGACCTAATGATTCTCTGGATTTCCTCAGAGTCTGTTGCTATGTCCCCCTTTTCATTTCTGATTTTGTTAATTTGCGTGTTCACTCTCTGCTGTTTGGTAAGTTTGGACAAAGGTTTGTCTATCTTGTTGATTTTCTCAAAGAACCAACTCTTCGTTGCATTGATTCTTTGTATTGTTTTCCTGGTTTCTACTTTGTTGATTTCAGCCCTCAATTTGATTATTTCCTGGCGTCTACTCCTCCTGGGGGAGTTTGCTTCTTTGTGTTCTAGAGCTTTTAGCTGTGATGTTAATTCTCTGGTATAACTGTTTTCCTGTTTCTTCATGTGAGCACTTAGCGATATGAACTTCCCCCGTAGCACTGCTTTCAAAGTGTCCCATAGGTTTGGGTATGTTGTGTCTTCATTCTCATTGAATTCGAGGAAGTCTTTAATTTCTTTTTTTATTTCCTCTTTGACCCAGGGATGGTGCAGTTGAGCATTATTCAATTTCCATGAGTTTGTAGGTTTTCTGCAATTTGTGTTGTTGTTGAATTCTAATTTTAAGGCATGGTGGTCTGATAAGATGCATGGAGTTATTGCAATTTTTTTGTAGCTGCTGAGGTTTGATATGTTGCCAAGTATGTGGTCGATTTTTGAGAAGGTTCCATGTGGTGGTGAGAAGAAGGTATATTCTTTTTTATGTGGATGAAATGTTCTATAGATATCTGTTAATCCCAGTTGGGTCATTACTTCTATTAGACCCTTTGCTTCTTTGTTGAGTTTCTGTCTGGTATTCTTGTCTAGTGGTGAGAGTGGTGTGTTGAAATCTCCCACTATAACTGTGTGGGGCTTTAGATGAGATTTAAGTTCTAATAATGTTTCTTTAACGAATGTGGATGCCTTTGTATTGGGGGCATAGATGTTCAGGATAGACACTTCATCTTCGTGGGTTTCACCTGTGATGAGTATGTAATGGCCTCCTTCATCTCTTTTGATTGATTTTATTTTAAAGTCTAGTTTGTTAGATATTAGGATTGCTACCACTGCTTGTTTCTTGGGTCCATTTGATTGAAAAATATTTTCCCAACCTTTAACTCTCAAGTAATGTCTGTCTTTGAGGGTGAGGTGTGTTTCTTGTATGCAGCAGAAGGAAGGGTTCTGTCTTCGAATCCATTCTGCTAGTCTGTGTCTTTTTATGGGTGAGTTAAGGCCGTTAATATTGAGGGATATTAATGACCATTGATTGCTCATCCTTCTTCGTTTTGCGATGGTTGTTGTTGGTGGAATTATGGGTGGAATTTCACCCCTTTGTTCTTTTGGCTGTTGGTAGAGAGGGATTCTCTAATGCTTATGTTTTTCTAGTTGTAGTTAGCTTCCTTGGGTTGGAGTTTTCCTTCCAAAATTTTCTGTAGGGCTGGGTTAGTGGACACATATTGGTTGAATCTAGTTTTGTCATGGAATATCTTGTTTTCTCCGTCTATAGTGATTGAGAGCTTTGCCGGGTATAGTAGTCTGGGCTGGCATCCATGGTCTCTTAGTGTAGGTAGAATATCTATCCAGGACCTTCTGGCTTTCAGAGTTTCCATGGAGAAATCAGGTGTAATTCTGATAGGTCTGCCTTTATATGTTACTTGACCTTTTTTCCTTAGCTGCTGTTAATATTCTTTTTTTATTCTGTATGTTTGGGGTCTTGATTATTATGTGGCGAGGGGATTTTTTTTGTGGTCCACTCTATTTGGTGTTCTGTAGGCTTCTTGTACCTTCATTGGCATGTCTTTCTTAAGGTTGGGAAAGTTTTCTTCTATGATTTTGTTGAATATGCCTTCTGCCCCTTTGAGGTGGATTTCTTCTCCTTCTTCTATACCTATTATTCTTAGGTTTGGTCTTTTCATGGTGTCCCATAATTCCTGGATGTTTTGTGTTAAGGATTTGTTGGATTTAAGGTTTTATTTGGTTGATAAATCCATTTCTCCTAATGTATCTTCAACACTTGAGATTCTCTCTTCCATCTCTTCTATTCTGTTGGGAATGCTTGTATTGGTAGTGCCTGACTGTTTGTCCAGCTTTTCTATTTTCTGCCTTTCTTCAGATTGTGTTTTTTTTAGTGTCTCTATTTCAGTTTTCAACCCTTGCAGCGTTTGCATTGCTTCTTGCAATTTTCTGTTTATCTTTTCGTCCGTTTGGTGCCTTTTATGAATTTTTTGGTTTGTTCTTTCTTCCGTTTCTTGCATTTTTTGGTTTGCTTTTTGTTCCATTTCTTGGATTTTGTGCTTTGTTTCTTCTTCCATTTCCTGCCTTTTTTGGTTTGTTTCTTCCTCCATTTTTTGCTTTGTTATTTCTACCATTTCTTGCATTTTTTGCTTTGTTTCTTCTTCCATTTCCTGCCTTATTTGGTATGTTTCTTCTTCTAATTCTTGCATTTTTTGCTTTGCTTTTTCTTCCATTTCTTGCATTTTTTGCTTCATTTCTTCTTCCATTTCGTGCCTTTTTTGGTTTGTTTTTTCTTCCAATTCTTGCATTTTTTGGTTTGTTTTTTCTTCCATTTCTTTGAGGGATTTTCCAATATCCTCTTTTAGGGCCTCTATCATTTTCATGACAGTGCTTTTAAGGTAGTTCTCTTCTGCTTCCTTCGCGTTGCAATATTGGGGTCTTGCTGGTGTGGAGTCTCTAGAATCTGGCGGTGTCATATTTGTTTTTCTGTTGCTGACTGTGTTTTTGTATTGTCTCTTTCCCATCTCTTCTTCTAGTGGGTGCAGAAAGAGCCCCTTCCTGGTCTGGGGACCAGAGTTCCCTTTTGGTGGGTGCTAGTAAGTCCAGTAATCTGGTGGTTCTTCTATGCCTTGTCCAAATGCTGGTCCGTGGGTAGAGAAGAAGAACAGGAATCTGGGGCGCTTAGCCTCCTACCTGGTCCCCTGGACCCTATGCTGGGTCCTGTTGTACCTGATCCGGAACAGCTACTCCCCTGGTCTCCCTGGCTCCTGTAGTTTCCTGGTCTCTTTGGTGGGAGAGAAGATCTGGAGTCTGGGGTGCTTGGCTCCCGCCGGGATTGGGAGCTCTGTGCAGTTCCCAGGCGATCTGCAGGCTCTGGAACACAGGCCTGGAAGCTGGCCTGTTTACCTGATGATGCCAGAGGGACAGCTACTTCCCTGTACCCCCAGCCTCCTCTCCTTTCCTGGAATCGTTGGTGGGAGAGAAGATCTGGAGTCTGGGGTGCTTGGCTCCCGCCGGGATTGGGAGCTCTGTGCAGTTCCCAGGCGATCTGCAGGCTCTGGAACACAGGCCGGGAAGCTGGCCTGTTTACCTGATGATGCCAGAGGGACAGCTACTTCCCTGTGTGCCCAGCCTTCTCTAGTTTCCTGGACTCGTTGGTGGGAGAGAAGATCTGGAGTCTGGGGTGCTTGGCTCCCGCCGGGATTGGGAGCTCTGTGCAGTTCCCAGGTGATCTGCAGGCTCTGGAACACAGGCCGGGAAGCTGGCCTTTTTACCTGATGCTCCTGCCGGGATTGGGAGCTCTGTGCAGTTCCCAGGCGATCTGCAGGCTCTGGAACACAGGCCGGGAAGCTGGCCTGTTTACCTGATGCTCCCGCCGGGATTGGGGCTCTGTGCAGTTCCCAGGCGATCTGCAGGCTCTGGAACACAGGCCTGGAAGCTGGCCTGTTTACCTGATGATGCCAGAGGGACAGCTACTTCCCTGTACTCCCAGCCTCCTCTCCTTTCCTGGAATCGTTGGTGGGAGAGAAGATCTGGAGTCTGGGGTGCTTGGCTCCCGCCGGGATTGGGAGCTCTGTGCAGTTCCCAGGCGATCTGCAGGCTCTGGAACACAGGCCGGGAAGCTGGCCTGTTTACCTGATGATGCCAGAGGGACAGCTACTTCCCTGTGCTCCCAGCCTTCTCTAGTTTCCTGGACTCGTTGGTGGGAGAGAAGATCTGGTGTCTGGGGTGCTTGGCTCCAGCCAGGATTGGGAGCTCTGTGCAGTTCCCAGGCGATCTGCAGGCTATGGAACACAGGCCGGGAAGCTGGCCTGTTTACCTGATGCTCCCGCCGGGATTGGGAGCTCAGTGCAGTTCCCAGGCGATCTGCAGGCTCTGGAACACAGGCCGGGAAGCTGGCCTGTTTACCTGATGATGCCAGAGGGACAGCTACTTCCCTGTGCGCCCAGCCTTCTCTAGTTTCCTGGACTCGTTGGTGGGAGAGAAGATCTGGAGTCTGGGGTGCTTGGCTCCCGCCGGGATTGGGAGCTCTGTGCAGTTCCCAGGCGATCTGCAGGCTCTGGAACACAGGCCGGGAAGCTGGCCTGTTTACCTGATGCTCCCGCCGGGATTGGGAGCTCTGTGCAGTTCCCCTTTCCTCTTGTTTTTATTTACATAACACACACACACACACACACACACACTCAGTCGGTTTACAGATGTTAAATGTGAAATGGTTATTAGAGAGCTAAAGAGAAGGATTGGAGTAATAACATCAGTACCCTCATAATTAATGTCTTTATTCATTTTACTTTGCTGTATTTTTACTTTTTATAACTTAATATTTATCACAATTTTTATTGCTACCTTTGGATTTTGTGAGTATAAAGAGTCTGAATCTACCTTCTGTGCTCTCAGATTATTGCATGACCTTCAGATTGGAGAGATGAAGCTACTTGTCAAAGTTGATGCAAAGACAAAGGCACAATTGGATGAGTGGAAAGCAAAGAAGAAGGCTTCTAATGGGGTATGCAATATCTTATCTAGTCTGGGTGTGCTGGTTCAGTGAGAATACTTCATATTGCAATAAGTCTAACATGGGGACTCACAAGATCATTATTGTAATATGTGCTTATGGACTATGCAGGAGTGTATTTTTTTAAACTTTAATTTCCAGTTTAAATTTAGATAAGAAACAAGGTTGCTTCACAAGTCAGTTCCAGGTCCCTCTCCCATTCCCTCCCTTCCTCCCTTGCCCTCCCTCCAACCCCCCCGTTATCCCCTCATTTCCTCAGGGAGGGTGAGGCCCTACATGGGGGGTGTGCATAGTCTGTCATTTCATATAGGGCAGGGCCTAGACCCTTCCCCAAGAGTTCAGGCTGAGAGTGCACCTCACATTGTTCTATGGGAGTCCAAAGTCCGTGTGTATACTTGGGATGGGTAATGATCTGCTGCCCAAGGCTCAATAGATTTCCTAGGCCTCTTCACTGACACCCAGATTCAGGGGGTCTTGATCAGTCCCATGCTGGATTCCCAGGGTGATGCCTGGGATTCAAGAGTTAACCTTTGTCTGGTCAGCTGTTTCTGGGGGTTAAACCAGCCCAGTCTTAATCCCTTTCATCATCAGTCCTCCATCTCTGTTACTAACTTTCTTGAGTTCAGCTCAGTACTTAACCAAGAAAGTCTGCCTCTTTTTCGATCAGCCACTAAATAAAGTTTCTGTTTCCCAGACTCTCTGGACATAGGATTGTAGGCTGGCACTCCCCAGATCTACGTCTAAAATCCATATATGAGAGAGTACATTCCATGTTTCTCTTTTTGTGACTGGGTTACCTCACTCAGGATGGTTTCTTCTAGTGTCATCCATTTGCCTGCGAATCTCATGATTCCATTATTTTTTTCTGCTGAATAGTACTCCATTGTGTAGATGTACCACATTTTCTCTATTCACTCTTCAGGTGAGGGATATCTAGGTTGCTTCCAAGTTCTGGCAATTACAAATAAATCTGCTATGAACATAGTGGAGCAGACATCTTTGTTGTATGAATGGGCATCATTTGGATATGTGCCTAAGAGTGGAGTTGCTGGGTCTTGTGGTAGGTTTATTCCCATTTTTCTGAGGAATCTCCATACTGCTTTCCAAAGTGGCTGAACCAGTTGGCACTCCCACCAGCAATGGAGGAGTGTCCCCCTTTCACCACATCCTCTCCAGCATAAATTGTCATTGGTGTTTTTGATTTTAGCCATTCTGACAGGAGTGAGATGGTATCTCAGAGTTGCTTTGATTTGCATTTCCCGGATGGCTAAGGATGTTGAGCACTTTCTCAAGTGCCTCTCAGCCATTGTAGACTCCTCTATTGAAAACTCTCTATTTAGTTCTGCAGCCCACTTTTTAATAGGGTCCTTTGGTGTTTCGGGACTTGCTTCTTGAGTTCTTTGTAAATTTTGGAGATCAACCCTCTGTCAGATGTGGGATTAGTGAATATTTTTTCCCATTCTGTGGGCTGCCTTTTTGTCTTGCTGACTGTGTCCTTTGCCTTACAGAAGCTTCTCAGTTTCAGTAGGTCCCATTTATTAATTGTTGATCTCACTGTCTGTGCTACTGGTGTTATGTTCAGGAAGCTGTCTCCTGTACCAATTCGATCAAGGGTACCACCCACTTTCTCTTCTAAGAGGATCAGTGTGGCTGGATTTATGTTGAGGTCTTTGATCCATTTGGACTTAAGTTTTGTGCATGGCGATAAACATGGATCGATCTGCATTCTTCTACATGCCAGTCTCCAATTATGCCAGCACCATTTGTTGAAGATGCTTTCTTTATTCCACTGTATATTTTTAGCTTCTTTGTCAAAGATCAGATGTTTGTACGTGTGTGGGTTAATAGCCGGATTTTCAATTCGATTCCATTGGTCTGCCTGTCTATTTTTGTGCCAATACCAAGCTGTTTTCAGGACTATAGCTCTATAATAGAGCTTGAGGTCAGGGATGGTGATGCCTGCAGGAGTGTATTTTTATAGTTTGTAGATAAGTGCTTTATCTAACCACAGAGGGTGGATGACTGCTGGTTTGCTTGTTCCAGGTTGGGATGAAGGTTGTAATGGAGGCTGGACAAGGTTAACTTGCCAGAGAAAACACTTATACAGACTATTACAATCAGAGCTAATTCATTAATGCAGCTTTGTAAGTAAGTATAAAATATATTTTAATCTACCCAATGTTCATTAGTTACCCTCTTATAGACACACACTGATCGGGTTTTACAGTGTCTAAAAATAAGTTGTACTATTTAATGTATTGGGGTGACTTTATTTATGCCATTTTTTGTTTTTCATTCTAATTGTTATTTTAAATAAACACAAAGGAGGATTTTGTGTCTTGTGTGGTAATGAATCTATTGTCTCCTTCACAAAACAAATCTTAAACCTGAGTATATATTTTGTTCATTTTTTCTTTTGTCTTCCTTTCTGCCTCCCATCAATGAAAACAGTCTTTGCTCTCATCAAACTTTCATTATTTTTCCAGATATATATATAGCTTCCTTAACCTCCCTTATAAAAGCACTGTATATTATATTTTTGTTTAAATTTTTACATAAAATCTCAAATTTAAGGAAGTTAAGTTTCACGACCTCTCAAGTCCTTTACTGTAGACGTTTTGGCCTCATGTTACTGAAGATATTTTTTTCTGTGTGCATGAATATGATTTTCTGTTCCCTCCTTTTTTTTCTGTCAGTGCTTATGGTAGACTCCAGGACTCCTGTATAATAGGCAATCACTCTACCACCTCATGAGTATACCTTTAATGAGAATATTTTCATTTCATAAAAGCAGGATTAAAGCCAGTTATGAAGGTACAGCCCCAGCATTTGGGAAGTAAGGCAGTTGGGGCAGGACTTCAAGCTCATTTATACAGGGAATTTGAGTCCAGTCTGGGTGACATGAAACTATCAAATAAAAAGAATTTTTTAATAAACACATTTCCTATCTGATTAATTCTGGTTTTCTTTGAATTCTTAGTACTTAAATAATTTCACTGACACATTCTGTATATATCATAAGGAAAAATTACTGTTGCTTGTTGGTCAGACCCAATCTTAGTGGTTTGGATTTCCTTACTGAGTACTATTTTGCATAATAATCAGGTTTTGTTGTATTGCGTAGCTCTTGGAGTTTTGTTTTGTGTTCAGAAATTTATTTTTATTCATGTGTTGGTGACTGAATGTGTGTGTATATGTGCACCATTTGCGTATATTTCCTATGTAAACCAGAAGATGTTATTATCTTCTAGGACTGGATTTATAAGTAGTTGTGAACTAACATGTGCTGGGAATTGAACTGAACAAGGTCTTTATAAAGAGCAGCGCAGCAAGTACCTTTAACTCCTGAGTTACCTTTCTAGCTGCCGTTTTGGCTTTTTTTCTTTTCTTTTTCCTTTCTTTTTTTAAGGTAGGATCTCATGTAGCCCAGGGTGGCTTACACCTTGTGTTTTATGACCTTGAACTCTACCTCCCCATGTGTTGGGATTACAGTCAGATGTTATTGTGCTATTTATTGGATATTGATTTTTTTTGGTTTTTTGTATCTTAATATTTTTTTATTGGTTTTACTTGTGTGTATAGATATGTGTATAGATGTGGATGTGTGCATGTAGAAGTCAGAGGAGAACTCATGGAAATTCTCTTGTATAATGTGGGTCTCAGGGATCAAACTGAGGTCATAAATTATTGTGGTAGGGTCATTCTCATGTTGAGTGATCTGGTGGCACCAGCCCACAGACTATTTGTTTTGTTACTTGATGTTTTAGGTCCTTATTGACAATCTATGCTTATCATTAAAATTTTGTCTATTCAGTTATAAATAACATGTCTTTTGATTCATATCATATAGCTGCTGTTTGCTAAAATTTGCTGGAGAGACACACACCGTCTACTCCAGATACCAAACCTACAACTAACCACTGAAGATCAACTTGGTGACCCAATAAGATTTATTAGGGTTACTTACAGGAATATTGGTGAGGGGTTTCAGAAGCAGAAATGACTCAAAGATAGGTGCATCATGAAGGATTGTTCCAGCATTAGTGACAACTCAGAAAACCTGGGAAACCTGAAGTACACTGGTTTTTTTCTAGCTTTTCTCCTGTGAGAGACTTCTTGCAACTCAACTTTATTCTATATGAGAGGGACTCTTGGATTTTTTTTCTGACAGGAGAATCTTGAGTTTCAGGACTTCCTGAATCTATCTTCAGTTTTTAAATGTCCTATTCAAGGAGCATCCCTTCAGGATGGAATGTTTCAATTTGGAAAAAAATTTCACACAATAACCTTTATCATTTTTTATTGTCTTGTCTTTAAATCCTGTCTTCCCATACTCTTTCCCCCTACACAAATATATGTAGTCTCTAATATTTACCATCTCTTGCCTCACAGCCCATCACACCCTGTCTGATTCTCACATTCTGTACCCTTTCATATCTCTGATTTTCAATATGAGGGGAAATTATTTCACTAGCTATGTTCTTGAACCCACACTATAACCTAGGATAATGTCTTCCAAATTAATAATGAATGAGCATTTAATTGAATAAGAGTAATTTTGTGGTTATCTCTTGGTTTCCTCAGACTCTGAGGTAGAAGAAAGATAAAAGTGTTTTAACGAGTCAAAGAGGAAAATGAAATTGTATGAAAGGAGTGAAGAATTTTTCCTAACTAAATTGATTGAAAATATTATGTCCGGTTGTTTAGACTTTTTCCTCATTCATTCATTCATCCAACAATCTATCTATTTATTTTCTAGATAGGCTTTCTCTGTGTAACAGTTCTGGATGTCCTGGGATTCTTTTTGTAGGACAGATTGGCCTAAAACTCACAGAGCTCCTCTTGCCTCGGCCTTCTGATTGCTGGGACTAAAGTTGTGTGCCATCACTACCCAGCTCTTTCCATTTTTTAAAGCTGGTATTTATTAAAATTGAATTTCATTCCAGCTAACCAGTCTAGTCCATGCCCAACTTGCTGCTTTCTGTCCCCTCAGCAATAAATCAGTAGAGATAGATGAACCTGTTTGATTGTTTCAAACTGTAGTGAATCACCATTTTAGAATAAACTGATTGGCTGTAGAAATGGCTCACAGGTTACTTACTGACACTGGCAAACTTTGCAGAGGACTCAGGTTTGATTCCCAGCACATACCACGCAGCTCACAATCTGCATGTAACTCTAATTCTGGGGATTTGACACCATCTTCTGTCCTCTCCACTCCAGCACCAGGCTTGGAAGTGGTACAAATATATGTAGATAAAACACACATAGAATTAAAAGAATGAATTGATGAGCTGGGTGTGCATGGTGAATGCCTCTAATCCAAGCATGTGGGAGGGAGAGAGCATGGTAGATGATGTCACACTGGTCTGTCTATTAAGTCAGGCCAGCCAGGACTAGCACCTATTTTAGAAAGCAAAACAAAATAATGAGATTAACTGATGATTCTTGAAGTACAGATAATTTCTGGAAAGCCATGTACTTTATATCCTGGTAGATAAATTTGCTCCAAGTTAATATCTTCACATAACTGCTTCCAAATTCATCTAGTTAATGTTTTCTTATTTTTTCAAGACAGGGTTTCTATGTGGCATTGGAGGCTGTCCTGCAACTAGCTCTTGTAGACCAGGCTGACCTCCAGCTCACAGAGTTCCACCTGCCTCTGCCTCCCAAGTCCTGGAATTAAAGGTGTGTGCCACAAATGCCCGGCTCATATGCATTTTGGATTTGGGGACAGAAGTTGAAATTAGGAAATGGGAAACTGTTTTGGAATTCATCAAGAGCTTTGGATCAGATTTGGCAACCTGTATAATGAATGACCTTTCTGACTCAAGTTAACTGCTCTGCTTCCATGTTCTTTTAATTTATGTTTGTTTCAACCATAATGAGCAATCAGCTATGATATGTAACTGAGCCTTTGTTAGCTTGCTCACTCGCTCTTTCTCTTTTCCTTCCATCCTTCCATTCCTCCTCCATTCCTTCTTAAAAAGGAGTTTGAGAGGCAATCAGCCATTTGAAAGGTTTAGTTGAATTAGTTTATTATAAATCCTTCATGGTTGTAATTCTGCCATATAGCTATATTGATTCTTCAATTTTCAGTTTGTTTGGATGGTAATTTAGAGTCTGTGAGTTACTTTTATATTAGCAGGCCTTGGAATTTACAGCTCGTATTCCATTTTCTTGGTGGGGGGGTTTGAGACAGGGTTTCTCTGTGGCTTTGGAGGCTGTTCTGTAACTAGCTCTTGTAGATCAGACTGGTCTCAAACTCACAGAGATCTGCCTGTCCCTGTCTCCCAAGTGCTGGGACTAAAGCCTTCAGGACCATGCATGTCCCAACAATATGCTTTCTAATGGATATTTTGATAGTGTAGCATTAGATATCAGAGGTCAGGTTTCAGGGAGTTGGTTTTGATGGCACATAGCTGTAATCTCAGCACTTAGGAGGCTGAGACAGTATAGCAAAGTCCTAGGCCAGCTTGGGCTGCATGTTGGTATTGACAAAAACAATAACAAACAAAACACTCCAGACTTGGGATGTAAATGTAAACCTAAGTGTTACTGGAGCATTCCTTTTCCTATAAAACTTTCAGAAAGGCATAGTATATCATTGAGAATTTTGTGACTAGTGTATAAATTTGAAGACCTTATTGTCCTTATTTTACCTATTTAAAATAAGCAGTTGCTGGCTGGTGGTGGTGCATGCCTTTAATCCCAGCACTCAGGAGGCAGAGGCAGGTGGATCTCTGTGAGTTCGAGGCTGCGCTGTACTGACAGCCTCCAAAACAATACAGAGAAACCCTGTCTCATAAAAACCAAATGAAATAAAATAAGCAGTCACCATATTTACATTTTACTACATATTGTTGATAAATAACTTTAATAGTTTAATTACAGTCCTGTATAAAGCACCTTGTCTTTATCTAAGATGCCAAGTAGAAAATTGGCTACAAGAAGATTGGATGAAGAGGAAGGTTTGAGAAATGTAAGAAAAACTCTTAATAGTGTGGGTTTTATCTTTGTCATTATGTCTTGTATTACCTGTAATAACCCTCTTTTTCTTACTGTATGTTCTTAATTGTTTATGGACAACATTCTGATTTAAATATTTGTGATTTATACTTTCTAACAGTGTCAGTGTCCTGAATAAGAATTTGTTTAAATTAAATGTTGATTAATATAGAGCTTATTGACGATGTACATAAATATATTTCAATGATAGAAACTGATTGTTATGAAATAATTGGTTAAGTTATAATTACTTAAGTAATCACAAAGCAAGAAATTCAACTTCAGTAGAGTTAAATGTGTTGTGACCAAGAGCCTGTCATTTATGTGAAACATTATAGTTCTTTTTCCTCTTGATATATTAATGGTTGAATCCAGGGTGATACCTTAGGCAAATTCTGTACCACTGAGCATATATATCCTTGGCTCTACAAGCATGGTTTTTGTTGCCTGCAAATTGATTTTTAGGATATGTATGTGTGTAATTTTGATGTAGGAAAATGCCTTTGTACATGTGGTTTTTCATGCTTTTTCCTTCTGTTCTTATTTTTCCCCATGTTTTGAGAAAAAAGTTTGAAATGCAAGTGAGGGGAAGTCAAAGTTTTCATGAATGCCATAGTATAAATTCTAGTTTTAGTTTTAAATAAATTAAGTATATCTTAGAAGACAGTTTATTTCTGCTAGAGAGTTTCTCCTTACATAAGGGAAGCTTGCCCGGTAGTTACCATCCTGCCTTAGGAATGTTTATCTTTGTCACCGCTCCTAACTTTGAGTGGAGATTAAATTCTTCATCTTTCATTTGTAGCCTCCGCAGAGTCATCCTATTTTTTGAGACATTTTGGAAGATGAGGTCTCATGTAATCCCTACTGCCCACAAATCCCACATCCTGTCTCCCCAGTGCTGTGTATACAGGCACCAACCATTATTGGCCAATAAGAAACTTACTCTTAAATCATTATTGTCTAATATTGAGAAATATTAAACAAGTCATATGTGTGGTTTTGATTGTTTCTTTGTTCAGTTGTTTTTGAGGCATGGTTGCTTTGTGTAGCACTGGCTGTCCTGGAACTCTGTAGAATATGCTGGCCCTGAACTCAGAGATACACTACCAACTCCCTCTGCCTCCTTGGTGCTGGGATTAAATGTGTGCACCACCTTTCTTTACTAGGTTTTGTTATTAATGGTGTTGCATGTGTGACTCAGAGGGAAAGAAGTGTATATATCATATAGAGCATGTGGAGACATGATTTCACTCTGTAACTCTGGTTCTGAACCTATATACAGAAAAGTCTGGTTTTAAACTCACAGAGATCCACTGGCTTTTGCATCCTGGGTACTGGGATTATGGGAGTGCATCTCATTTCTGGCCATGTACATGTTTCTGCCAAACAATTAAAATTGTAGAAGCTGGGCTCTTTAAGTCACTTATTAGGTAAGGAAATTTGCTGCTAGGCCTGAGCACCCAAGTTTTATTCCTGAGATCCATGTGATGGATGGAAGTAGAGAACCAATATCCCAAGTTGTTCTGTGGATTTCCAAATATATAGCTATACCTACCTAGTATTTTTCCCTTTTTGGCCTATTCATATTCTTTGGAATAATGTTTTTTCTCTCCTAATTTGTTTTGGTTTTTAAGATTTCCAGACCAGAGACTGTCACTAATGTTGATGAAGAAGCCTTAGATGAAGAAACAAAGAGAAGAAACCAGATTATTAAAGGGGCCACTGAAGTTTTAATACATGAATACTCCAGTGAGCTAAATGCCCCCTCACAGGAGTCTGACTCTCACCTCAGAAAGAAGAAGGAAAAGAAGGTGGATGTATGTGTTCTGACAACAATCATTTATTTTTTTTTTACAATTCACCATATTTTATGTATGGGAGGGTTCTATTGATTGTGTGACATCATGCTAGAAAGAGGCATGAAATTCCACTCTAGATATTTGTGAGCTACTATTTGGTTGCTGCAAAATAAAACTCATGACCTCTGGAAGAGTATCCAGTGCTCTGAACCACTGAGCATTCTCTCCAGTTCTCCAACATCATCATGTCTAATATTTATTCTCCTGAGAAACTACAGTGTTCCTTTAGAAGGTCAGGGATTGTTTATGTCATGAAATGTGCTATAAACTAATGCTGTGTGGTAGTGGCAAACACCTTTAATCCCAGCACTCGGGAGGCAGAGACAGGTGGATTTCTGTGTATTTGACGTGAGCCTGGTCTACAGAGAGTGTTCCAGGACAGGCTTCAAAGCTACACAGAGAAGCCCTGTCACAAACCCCCCTATAAAAAGGTGTTGTAAACTATACATATTTGTTATTAAGGGGTAGTTCATAGAGTTTTTCAGGCATTAGGTAAAATAGAATTTTTTCTCACCTATTGATGTGGAAGGAGAAAAGTAATTGATAATGATAGGATAAGTTATAGAAATACTGTTCTTTAGCAAGAATCATAGGCAAATCTTTTTTTGTTTTTTTTTGGTTTTTTTTGGGTTTTCAAGACATGGTTTCTCTGTATTGTTTTGGAGGCTGTACTGGAACTTGCTCTGTAGACCAGGCTGGCCTCGAACTCACATATCTCTGCTTGCCTCTGCCTCCTGAGTGCTGGGATTAAAGGCTTGAGCCTCCACTGCCCAACGACAAATCTTTTTATAGAATAGACCAATTTGATTTTGTGCATTCAAATACATATCAATTGGTGAATATTATTAAGTATTATTATTTCTTATATTTTACAGATATGGAAATAGTTGTGCTAGTTTGCTTTTTGTTTTTGTTATTTTTTGTTTTGCTTTGCTTTTTTTGAGATAGGGTTACTCTGCATTGTAGACCAGCCTGACTGAACTCACAGTGATCCCCTGAATCTGCCTCCGAAGTGCTGGGACTACAGCTGTGACCATGACTTCTTGGCCAATCCTGCCACTCTTAGGACACATTTTTCCTGTCCCCTCCAGTATTTGGGCTATTGAAAAGTGTGGATGTTTTAGGAGATAGACGAGGGATTTAAGGTTAAGGAAATCATTTTATTATAATTTTAAGTCAAGAAAATATCACAATTAATGTATTCTGTAAATATGTAGACAGTTTAATTATATCACAATGTGAACTGTTTATAAAAAAAGCCTTGTGGGATTCTCTGAAGATTTTCCATAGATTTCCAGTGGTGCCATTGATTCCTTACCCACTCATCACCATGGTTCATTTGAATTGTAAACTTTGATTTTATGTGTGTGGTACTAGTTGTGAGATTTGGGATTTTATTACTATTATTATTTAATTTTAGATCAGATTTTAATGCCAAGATGGTCGGTTTTTCCTTAGTTGTGTTAATATCTGCACAAAATGCTAAATCATCATTGTTTTTTTTAATGTATGTAAATAAATATTCATTCCTTTCTATTTTATTTCTAGGAGGATATAAATGCTATAGAAATAGAGGAAGACAAAAAGACTTGATATCCCGAGAGTTCAGCAATTTCAGAGGCACACACCAGGTAGTATTTTTGTATTTTCCCTTGATACCAATGTAGAACTTTTACAGAATCCAAAGCAAACAGACAAGAAAATCATCTTTATATTACAGTATCATTTATTGCCTTTTATAGGCTTATTTGTTACTGAGGTAGAAACAAAATAGTTAGCGCCATATTTACAAAGCAGTCATTGCTTAGTATTTTCCAGTCACTGACAACTATTTTCTAGTCATCTCATTTAAATATGAAGAGAAGTTAATTCATAGATTTCAAAAGAGACATCAATTTCAGGTGAAACTATATTTAGGAGTCAACAGTTTAATCTACATCAGTTTATTTTATTTTTGTGGGCAGTTCTTTATTCGTAGGAAAACTTTTTTAAAGAGCTAAGATTGAAATTAAGATTTATATTTGTGTGGATTTTAGTTTGAGTGGGGGAGATTTTAAAATGTAGATCAGTGATTACCAGACTTAACCAAATTATAGATGCATGGAAGGACTATAAGTTCCCATAAAGCTAATGTATTATTTGATCCCCACCATTATGATAGAGATCATATGGTGACTAATGCAAGATGAAACTCTCAACTTGGAAAGTAACAAGGAATAGGATGCAAGTATGAGCTTCTGTTTTTAAATTATGGATGCCCCCTCTGAAAAATATGCAAAGGGGTAACTGGCTTGGAAATTGGTATTTGTGTATAGTAAATCCTACTCACTGTTTTTGCCTATTTAAAGCTTCTCTCAATGACAGTGCATCTGTATATGTTCGCTTGTATTGAAGGTGGTGCTTTCGCGTGGTGAAATCCAAAATTCATGAGATGTAACTGGTTTTGACTATACTGTGAGATACATAACGTAACTTAATGGTGTTAAGTGTTCCTTTTCCTCATATTGTATCTCATTTTTTCTCATTGCTTTCAAAATCCCAAGTTGACAATTAGTGCTGATTAATAAATGCTGCTGAACACTGAATTTCCATATGCCCAACCATAGCTCACATACAGTGCTTTTCCAGAAATTAAATGTGCCTAAAAGCACAAATGAAACTCTGAACAATTTTGAGAGTTACAATGGTGGTCAGTGGATTGTCATTGTAGAATACATCTCTGTATGTTCATTATTCTGATTCAGGACTGAATAAGCTTAAAATGGTATATAGTTGTGTGTGTGGTTTACCACCCATCACACCCACCCCTGTTTTAATTAATTTTAAACCTTGTTATATTACTGGTAAATTATGAGGAAATAATGTTTTTAAAAAATTAATTCTGAATATATTCACTATTTTAAGTGTCAGGCATTTCACTACCTTAACATTATCTTACTGGTGGGAATATTCTGAAAAATTAGAGCAAAAACGCTAAAAACCAGTTACCTTTGCACGTTTTGGTATGAGTTTATTAAGTAACCACTTACTGTCAGGGTGTCAGCGTGGCAGGGGGCGTCCATTAACAACACGGATGAGTCTGAAGAGATAATAAGTTATAAGCTTTTATTTTTCCCTCTTCCTATTTTTAACCACTTTTCTTTTCATTACTTAATTATTTTAAGGAATCACTTTATTTCTTTCTTTAGTCTTTCTTAAACTATTTGCATATATGCTATATATCTGCTTGTGAACATAAACATATTTCACATATGAATAACAGCATTTATTATGGACTAGATTTTCTCACTTGCTTACATAGGGCAATCAAACTTTCAAAATTAGGTCTAAAAATTGTTTTTGCATCAGATTTAAGTAACATAGTAAACAACAGAAGTAAAAAAATGAGACCTTATGCAAAAGAAATTAAAAAACTCTAAGTGTATGTAAAAATCTGTGAAACAAATTTCTTAAGTATGACACTGAGGCAAGTTTTATGTAGTCTAGATTATTTTAAAATACAAATTTTAAATTATGTTAGGGATATTCAGAAATTAGATTTTACTCCTTTATTTTCTTTCAGTGTCTGACTTCTCTTTCTCCATGTCTCCAATTTTCACTTTCTAATGTCAATCAGTGTATTCAGTATTAGCTCTGACTGTGCACTTAGTTCAGTGCTGAATATATTGATGACTCATACACTAGCTTCTCTTTCATAATCCTCTGTCAATTGTTTGGTTTATGAGCAAAAGAAAAAGTATAACAGGTAAGGCTGCTTCTTAAAGTTTGAAATGACTGAGAATAAGAAAAATGCACATTTTATTGTTGCAATTTAAATTTCGATGAAGTTGAAAGTGGAACTTCAGGGAAAAATATGTTTTGATTTTGTTTTGTTTTGCTTGATTGGGGTTTTTGTTGTGTTTTCTTTCTTCCCCTTACTTCACATAGAAATCTTGTGGTACACTGGTAATCTTTCAGGATACAGTCTTGGTACAACTGTTATTTGGTTTAATTGTGAATGGTGTACATGCTCTTCCTCCTAGAAATAGCTTTTAGGCAATGTTAGTCCAGTGTTGGTGATCCATGTCCTAGCACAACATCTGTCAGTTAAGATAAGATCCGTGTAAGTGTGGATCTATCACTGTAAATAAATTTTTATTGTTTTACAGGCATAATTTTGGGCATAAATACATGGCTTTTAATTTTTAAATTAAAATGATGCTGTTATGTACTTGTCGCTTGAGTGGTTTTCAAATTTTCTGTATTTGGTGGGAGTGGATATTTCCACAATTAAGAAAAAAGATTCTGGCTAAATCAGCTTCAGATTCTTGTGGACAGGGGGCAACCTACAGGACAGAAGATTGTTGTATCGTGAGTTGACTGAGTTCCACCTCTACTTTAAAATCCTCATCAGGTAACCTTCAAGTAACCAGATGTCTAATGTTATAATTATTATCACTGTTCCATTGACTTAAGGATACTGATAATAAGCAGAATTATTCTTTAGCTGATTGATCCATTGTCTCTTTAGAAATTATTAAGAATCACCACATGTTTTGTGTGTATTTTACATATCATGAAGTCAGTGACCAGCCACTCAACACAGTTTTTCCAACCCTAAATTAAAGATTCCTGATTTGTGAAGAGTATATGGTTTCTCACGAAATCTAGCCTTCTGAATCTTTCAGTACAATTTGTCAAATAAATTCAGATATATTTAAAACCTTGTTGGTTTGATCCTTTTCTTAAAAGAATTGGGCATTGTGCCGGGGAAAGTCTGAATACTGGAGCCACAGAACTAACTCTAAAAGTACTTTTATTCATTTCTAAAAACTGGAAGAAGAGAAAGGCAATAAAGGACAGTAAATTTAGAAGGAACGGAGAGAAAGAGCGAGGGAATGTGAAAGGGAATGAGAAAGGTGAGAAGGGGAATGTGAAAGGGAAAGAGAATGTGAACAAGAAAAAGAAAAAGAA
>NW_024434431.1:0-8214 GCF_017639785.1 Mesocricetus auratus | reverse complement strand
TCAGTGTGGCTGGATTTATGTTGAGATCTTTGATCCATTTGGACTTAAGTTTTGTACAAGGCGATAAACCTGGATCTATGCATACCAGTACCCAGTTATGCCAGTACCATTTGTTGAAGATTGTCGCGCGCTACCGTCTCGCCAGCAAGAACGACGCAGAACACTCGGATCCTTCTGCAGTAAAGCTTTAATGCATCTTGAGAGATAGATGATCAGCTTCTTAGAGGGAGACCCCAAGCTAAGAAACCCAGCCCCTTATATAAGCCTAGGAGCTCCGAGTGAGACGTGTAGAGCCGGGATTGGTGGTTTGCACATCACCCCAGATGACGCCACGGGAGAGGCACAGCTTAAACGGTTAACTCCAACTGACAGCAGATGTCAGCGCCATCTTCTAACGGTTAACTCCAACTGACAGCAGATGTCAGCGCCATCTTCTAACGGCAATAGCGATAGCGAGGGCAGCTCCTCACATCTCCCCCTATTCATTTATTTTTGAAGCAATAGGACACCCACAACTTTGGAGTGGAGATAGAGGTCAAATCCCCATGTGCAAATTCGGAACATGTACAAAGCTCCTCTCCAGGGTCTTATCCCCAGAGAGAGCCCTGACCAGTCCGATGTCGTTTTTCTGGGGGAAGGAGATCATGACATAGAACCTTCATGCAAGATGACTTATCTCCCAGGAGAAAGTCGTTATACCGCAGACCTCTCCTGTGCAGTGCTTAGCCTTGCAACTCCTTGGGCTGCTGAAGCCTACCCACTCTATCCCGTGCAATGAGACTAGCCTCGTGGGGTGCAAGAGCTGGGAGGCCAGCGACCTATTGCTTTAACATGGTTAACCAAATGTCAGGGGAGGCTCCGTGTTCTAAGGCAGCAAGTGCTAGTGCCACCACCACTTTGTCTCTTTTGTTTGGGCTCTGAGCTTACACACCATCCAAAGCATCAACACTATTCCACAGCAGAGAACTAGGCTAAATGATCCTACCCCCACCCATTCCTTAAAATAAGAAAATGCAGATGAAATCCAGGAGGAGAGGTCTTCCATCAGAGAAAGATCCAGACGCGTGGAATTCACTTGCAGGATCGCCACTCTCAACTCACGGAGTGTCTGCTCAAACTCAAAAGTCCAATTCTGTAATAAATGTTGAGACAGAGCTTGTGACAGGTTAGCTGCTCTTGTAAAATTCTCATATTGTACTGAAGTGACACAAAGGCCAGGCAACTTTTGTTCACATCCCAATTGGGCCATCTGCCACAATATATCCAATTGTTCCTGAACCAAATTAATCTGTTGGTTTACCAACATCAGGCCTCCTTGTATCTGAGAATTGGCAGTGGCCTGTTTATCTAGGACCATGGTCACAGTGGCCTATAGTTCATTAATGGTTTGAGTTGTCTGCACAGTGGCAGAAAGTGCAAGGGCCGAGGCGGTAACCGAAGCAGTAACCGCGGCGGTGGCTATCAGGCCCACAATAATAGCAGAGATCCCAAAAATCTCGCTTTTCCCTAAACAAACTCAAACTACTTGGCGTCTCAACAGGAACTGGAACAAATCGAGGCATGCGCATTACCAAAGCAAAAGGGTGCTTAATAGCATTCCAGCATAATGCATAAAAACAATTCTAAGCAGAGCAATTTATTTCTTTCTGATTCTTACCTAAGGTATCATTACTCACAACCCAAATAAAGGGCAGCTGAATAATTAGTTCTCTTAAAAGGGGTATACTTAACATTGGAGGAGGACCAATCAGATGATCCATAGCTCTGTCCCTCACTCAGACTGTTGCCTAATGCCCCTTTCCAATCAAAAGTAATCTGTCCCTTCTCACTATCATAGGAGAAAGATCAGTACAGCTTCCATTAATTCAAAAGGATTAGCATTAGATCTTTCTGGATCCATATGAATAAAATTATCCTTTAATGAAGAAATCACAGTAAAGCACAAGCTTCCTACTAATGACAAGGTTCTCTCATCCTGAAAACTCTGTATCTGAGGATCTAAGGCAAAAAGGCAAGCCCCAACTCTCTATTAGTTGTGAAAAATCTAGGGAACACCTGGGCATTCTGCATCACTGGCATCGGTAGGGGAAGGTAGACATGATGGCCCACCGTAACTCTCCCATCATACTAGGAACCATCATCCCGAGTAGGAGAGTCTTCATCACCCACTTGGCCTCCATCCTTCTTATTCTGGAGTTGTGAAGGAGCTCTTCGAGTGAGTCTTTCAGGGATCCACAGGGGGTTTTCTTCCTCCTGTGGAAAAACACACACAGCTCCCCTGGATCTTATAAGAATAGGATCCGGGCCTTTCCAGAGATCAGTCAAGACATCTTTCCATTTTACCATTTCTTTTGGCCTATCAGGCTCTAAACTGTGGCGATCGGCCGCAGTGTGGCCTTGGGCATCAGAGTTCAAGAAATTAAGGGTAAAAAGTGCCATGGATACAGCAACTCTTGGTACCGAGGGTAGAACATCCTCAATACTCCCCTTTTGTTTAATCAGATATGATTTGAGTGTACGATGGGCACTTTCCACAATGCCCTGTCCTTGAGGGTTATTAGGTAGGCCAGTTAGATGGGTAACATCCATTTGCCGACAAAACTGTCGGAATTTTTGAGAGGTATATGCTGGTCCATTGTCTGTTTTTAAAATTCTGGGTTTTCCCCAAGCACTCCAGGCCTCAAGGCAATGTTGAATCACATATGAGGCCTTTTCCCCTGTTAGGGGTGTGGCGAACATTACGCCAGAACAGGTGTCAACAGAAACATGAACATATTGAAGCCTTCCAAAAGAGGGAATATGAGTAACATCCATCTGCCACATCTGCAATGGTCTAATGCCACGTGGGTTTATTCCCATGTGGGGAGTAGGTAAGAATTCGCAGCAATTCTGGCATTGAGTAACAATTTCCCTAGCCTCTTTCCTGGATAGAGCAAAACGACGGCGCAAGGTCTCAGCCATCACATGACAGCGCTTATGGAATTCTTTTGCTGCTTGTGCATGGGTAGACAAGGCAGCGGCCACCAGCTTTGTAGCCTTGTCCGCTAAGTCATTCCCTAAGGACATGGGACCTGGGAGTCCAGAATGTGCTCAGACATGGGTAATGAAAACAGGAAATCTCCTATTTAACAAGGCAGCTTGTATCTTTTGAAAGATGTTAGCAACTCTGCTGGAGGATCTTATTATTCCAGCTATCTCAAGGAGATTAACTGCATTAACCACATAAGAGGAATCTGATACAATATTGAGGGGTCCTGGAAAAGCCTCAAGAACCTCCAGTACTATCAGACATTCTACAACTTGAGGTGAAGTATCATTATATTGTTTAGATATGACCCTATCCTTGACCACATAAGCTCCCATACCAGTTTTTGATCCATCAGTGTACACCACAGTCCCATCTGGGAGTGGGTCTTTAGCTGTCACTTGTGGAAACACTATAGCCTGGTTTAGGGCAAACTGTAAAATTGGATGCTTTGGAAAATGATTATCAATTTGTCCTGAAAAGGAAGTAACTAAAACTGCCCAATCACTAGATGTGGCTGCCAAGGTCTGAACTTGTGCAGCAGTATAAGGCACAATCAAGGAATCAGGATCCCTGCCAAAATGTGTAACAGCTGCTTTTATTCCGCGAAGCGCGAGCTGTGCAACAGCATCAGGGTACCAGTCAATAATCTTAGCAGGGGAAGCATTTGGATGAAACCAAAGTAATGGTCCATGTTGCCACAGGACTGCAGTTGGCAATTGAGCTGTCTTAAAAACACACAGATTAAAAGGTAGTGACTCCTCAATACGTTGTAATTGTGCTTCCTGTAAGGCCTCTTCCACCATCTGTAAGGCTCGGTGGGCGGCAGGGGTAAATTTTCTGGGTGAGGAGATATGAGGCTCACCCTCCAGGAGATCGAAGAGGGGTTTTAGATCAGCAGATGGAATTTTTAAAAAGGGCCTCAACCAATTTATATCTCCCAGAATTTTCTGAAAATCATTTAATGTTTGTAAGTGGTCTTTGCGAATTTCTATTTTCTGAGGAACTATATTTTTGGGAGTAATCATTGAGCCCAAAAAGAGGCCTGTATCTGCAATTTGAACCTTTTCTGAGGCAATCTCTAATCCCCACTGTTTTAATTCAGCCACCAGCATGGGGAAAGCCTTTTGTAAAACATCTAACTCTTTGTGACAAATAAGAATATCGTCCATATAATGGATAACGATTAAAGATGTAAATTGCTTCCTAATTGGCTCCAAAGCCTCCTGCACATACAGCTGACATATTGTTGGGCTATTGGCCATGCCTTGCGGCAGTACCTTCCACTGAAATCTCTTGTCTGGTTCCATATGATTAAGAGAAGGGATAGTGAAGGCAAACCTTGGTCTATCCGGTGGGTAAAGTGGAATAGAGAAGAAACAATCCTTAATATCTATAATAATAAGCTTCCAATCTTGAGGAAGTGCAGAAAGCAAAGGAAGGCCTCTTTGAACAGGGCCAAAAAGATGCATCTGATTGTTAATGGCCCGCAGGTCATGGAGTAATCTCCACTTCCCAGATTTCTTCTTAATAACAAAAATTGGTGTATTCCATGGGGAGGTAGAAGGCTCTAGATGCCCCAGCCGTTCCTGTTCTTGCACTAATCTTGTGACAGCCTCTAATTTTTCAGAGGATAGAGGCCATTGAGAGACCCATAACGGCTCCTCTGTTTTCCATGGTATGGGTCGTGAAGCCTCAACGGCCCCTAAATAAAACCCAGTCCTTTTCTACCTCGATTTCCATGTTGTGTAATGGGTGTTATTCTGCCTTGTTCTTGCCTACCCCAGCCTCTACCCTTTGTATACCCCATCTTTGCCATAATGGCTGATGCCTGGGGGGAGTATTCATTAGTTAGGGTCATGCCCATGGCTTGTAACACATCCCGTCCCCATAAATTTACAGGGAGTGGCAACACATAGGGGGTAAAACATCCCTGTTTGCCCTCAGCATTCCGCCAGGTTAAGGCTGAGGCACTGATGGCAGGAGAGGACTGGTATCAAAGACCTTGTAGAGAATGAGATGAAACAACAGTGGGCCAAGACTTCGGCCACCAATGGAGTGAAATAATGCTTTTGTCTGCTCCCGTATCCATTATCCCTTCAAATTCTTTTCCATTAATTAACAATTTTATTGTAGGTCTCTCATTTAGGGGTATAGCCAGATAGGCTGAATCACTTCCAGAAGATCCCATAGCCCTTTTTTGTAAAGTGTAGGTTTCTCCATCCCCGAGGGAGGGCAGCAACACCAGTTGTGCAATTCTATCTTCCTGCTTTATAGAAAATACACCCCGAGGGCTAGAACAGAGAACTTGAATCTCCTCTTTATGATACGGGTCAACAATTCCAGGATATATAATGAGTCCCTGTAAAGTTAAGGAGCCACGGCCCAGAATAAGCCCAATGGTGGCAAGGGGCAAAGGTCCAGGGGAATGGACTGGGACCGGTTGGACTGGGACCGGTTGAACATTCATTTGGGGCATGAATAAGAAGTCGGAGGCGGCACGCAAGTCCATTCCGGGGGTTCCTCGCAAGCCTCTACTTCCTCTTGATTGCTTTTCTGAAATTGGTTCCCATATTTCTGAGGGCCCTGGGACCATGGGCCCCGTGACCCGTTTTTTGATTGGGGTACCTTGGGTTCTTCAATAGGGGGCAGAAGCCTCCCTTTTACATCCCGGACTGACCTGCATTCGCTAGCCCTATGATAACCTTTACCACAACGATGGCAAAGCTTCGATTCTCTTGTTCTTTCAGGGGCTTGACAATCTTTCTTAAGGTGCCCCATTCTCCCACAATTGAAACAAGCTTTTCGATTAGATAAATCTCTATACCTGTGCGTTTGTAAAATGGCGGCAGCTAGTCCTGCATTGGTTAGGGGTCCCCCAGCTCCCTGCACACTCTGAGCCAATCTTGTAAACCTTTGCTTTTGCGAGGGCGATAGCCGCTCGACATTCCTGGGTTGCTTGTTCATAGACAAGTTGCTCAATCAGGGGCATAGCTTGTTCGGAATCACCAAAGTTGCGACTGGCGGCCTCTGTCATTCTGGCCACAAAGTCTGAAAATGGCTCTTGGGGTCCTTGGACAATCTTTGTAAGGTGTCCACTGGACTCTCCCCTTTTTGTGAGGGCCTTCCATGCTTTAATAGCGGCGGCCGACACCTGACTATAGACACCCCAGATGTAGTTGGTTTGATTAAGGGCATGTTGACCCTGACCTGTCAGCATTTCAAATGTCCACTGCCTCTGATTCTCATCTTCAGCTGTGGCATTAACTCTAGCTTGTGCCTGGGCTGCATCATACCAGAGAGCCTTCCATTCCATGTATTGTCCCATGTTGGGAAGCACTGCTTTCACTGTTGTCTGCCAGTCAGTGGGAGTCATGGCAAAATTAGCAAGCCTTTCCACCTGTAATGTGGTAAAGTTAGCATTGACCCCATAATTACGAACGGATTCGGCCAATTCTTTGATTTGATTGTAATCTACAGGGGTATGTATTCTTCCGCCTTCCGCATTCTCGAATACTGGAAAAGCTACTTGTATTTTTCTCCGTTCCTCTAAAGGTAAAAAGGAGTCAGTACCAGTATTCAGCTGAAGCTCATACTGCGGAGGGGCTGAGGGGCGTGAGCCCGCCGGATTTATAGGTGGTGGTCTCACATTCATTTTTGTTTTCAGTGGCCGGTGTCTATCAGGGTGATATCTTTCTTCCTCATACCGTGCCACCTCCTCCTCTAGACCACCTTCTTCGCTAGAATCCAGAGTGTCAGAATCAGAATTATCTAGCTCCAAGGCTTCTAGCTCTACTCTAGGGTATAGACTAGATTCTGGCTTTTTCTTTTTCTTAGATTTGTTAGGGGGTGAATGATCACTCCCTTCTCTCTCTCCCCCTTTCTTAACTTCTTGGGGAGGGCCTTTTTTCTTAGACATGTCTTTCCTTTTGCGAGCTCCCATTCTCTCACTCCGTTCAGTTTCTGACATGCTATCCTGAACTTCCTGACTTTCTATTATAGCAGGGTGACAGGCCTCATCCTCCAAGCAGTTTTTAACTAGCTTCCAAATGGCTTTGGTACCTAAGTGGAGATCTCCTTCAGCATGCTTCCTGTCTAGTTCTTTACCTAGCTTGTTCCATGAGGCCACAGTGAGGGACCCGGAACAAGCATACCATGGTGTCACTTTATCTACCTCCTTCACAAAATTTTGAAGTGTTCGTGGTGCAATTTTAAGATCTCTTTGTTTTAGCACAGTCTGTAGGGCAGTAACCACTGACTGTGACAACCCCATCGCGCTAGCGGCTTATCTAAAAAACGGCGCTCAACTCCGTTACCAGACTGACAGCACCAGACTGACAGCACCAGACTGACAGCACCAGACTGACAGCACCAGACTGACAGCACCGTTCTGTCAGCACCAGCCACGATGAAGGAGAAGGACAAACAGGACTAGCACCAAAGCCTCCACTGACCCGTCCCACGGTGATGACAAACTAAGGCCAAAGTCGAGAAAGGGGGTATTCAGGATAAAGCATACCTCTCTGAACTTACGTCCCTGCAGTTCTGAATCCGCCCCGTCTTCCGAGGGGTCTCCCGCGGCGCCGGCGCTGTTGAAGAGTTCCCGGGTTTCGGCACCAGATGTCCCGCGCTACCGTCTCGCCAGCAAGAACGACGCAGAACACTCGGATCCTTCTGCAGTAAAGCTTTAATGCATCTTGAGAGATAGATGATCAGCTTCTTAGAGGGAGACCCCAAGCTAAGAAACCCAGCCCCTTATATAAGCCTAGGAGCTCCGAGTGAGACGTGTAGAGCCGGGATTGGTGGTTTGCACATCACCCCAGATGACGCCACGGGAGAGGCACAGCTTAAACGGTTAACTCCAACTGACAGCAGATGTCAGCGCCATCTTCTAACGGTTAACTCCAACTGACAGCAGATGTCAGCGCCATCTTCTAACGGCAATAGCGATAGCGAGGGCGGCTCCTCACAGAAGATGCTTTCTTTTTTCCATTGTACAGTTTTAGCTTCTTTGTCAAAAATCAAGTGTTCATAGGTGTGTGGGTTAAAATTAGGGCTTTCGATTCGGTTCCATTGGTCTACCTGCCTATTTTTGTGCCAATCCCAAGCTGTTTTCAGGACTATAGCTCTATAATAGAGCTTGAAGTCAGGTATGGTGATGCCTCCTGAAGTTCCTTTATTGTATAGAG